>NW_028142107.1:0-196946 GCF_055691185.1 Crinia signifera
AGTATCCACCCACCTGCCACTACCCCCACCCACAACACTGCCAAGCATCCTACCCCACCCACAACCCCTCCCCCCACAGCACACCCAACCCTGACCCTCAACCACCAACGCCCCATCCCATATCACACCCACACCCCTACCGTCACCCACGCACACCCCACTCCCCCCGCAAACCCACCCAACTAAACCATCATTGCACTAGCTCCTCCATCCCCAAAAGCACCTAACCAAAACAAGACCACACACACAGCCCACCCTGCACCTCTACTACCTGCAGCACACTCACACCTGCCCCTCACGCACCACCAAACACTCTTCACCACCTGCCGCAACCCCACACCTGCCAATAACACACCCGTGGTACT
This sequence comes from Crinia signifera, assembly GCF_055691185.1. Taxonomy (NCBI): domain Eukaryota; kingdom Metazoa; phylum Chordata; class Amphibia; order Anura; family Myobatrachidae; genus Crinia; species Crinia signifera. The sequence goes on from NW_028142107.1 coordinate 366, forward strand.
ATTGCTCCCTCCCACGGCACCTCCCCCAACCCAGACCTCCACAACCTGCAGTACCACCCGCACCCAGCCACACACCCCTATCCCCCAGGTGCAGTACCCATGCATCCATTCCTCCCCCATACACCTCCCCCGCTCCCACCCTCTCAGTCCACCGGTGCACCCCCGCACCTAACCAACCCACATGGCCCACCCCTGCACCTGCTATTCCACACACAGTATCCCGGCACCTGCCACTCTCCCACCCACACCACTCCTAAGCACCAGACCCTCACCCACCACACCCCCACATACAACACCACCGCACCTACCCCTCTGCCACCCGCAGCACCCCCATATGCACCGCCGGCAACATCGCACCCACCCCCTCTACATCTTGCAGTACACCCACCCCTAGATAAAGGGGCTCACAGGTTAAGGGGGCAGAGCTCCTTACGATGGTGTGAAGAGTTATATACTATATTTAGTCTTTGGATTTTTGCAACCCAAGTGCATGATTTTGCATTTTTTGGCATTAAACTGTAGTTGCCATGCTCTTGACCATTTCTCTAATCTGCCTAGATCCTCAATCATTTGTTTTACCCCTCCTGGTGTGTCTACCCTGTTGCATACCTTTGTGTCATCTGCAAAAAGGCACATTTTACCCTCAATTCCATTTGCAATATCACCAATAAAGATATAAAAAAGCACCGGTCCAAGTACAGATCCCTGGGGTACTCCACTTGTAACCTTTCCCTCCTTTGACTGTACTCCGTTTACTACAACTCTCTGTTTTCTGTCCTGCAACCAAGATCTTATCCAGTCAACTATCAAAAGCAGGCATTCCCAACCACGGTCCTCAAGGCACACCCAACAGTGCAGGTTTTGTAGATATCCAGGCTTGAGCACAGGTGACTTAATTAGTATCTGAGGGATTCTGATTAAACCATCTGTGCTGAAGCCTGGATATCACTAAAACCTGCACTGTTGGTGTGCCTTGAGGACCGTGGTTGGGAATGCCTGATCTAAAGCCTCCCATACACTATGGTCCCGATTCAGAAGGATCGGGCAGTGAAATCAGGCCAAATCGCATGTCCAGACACCCGGTCCGACCCGATGCATGGTCCCGTGCGCATCGGATCGGAGTCAGGAAGATTTGCTAAATCTTATGTGCAGCCGGGCAGGGGACGCCAGAGCAGGGAGCTGTGCTCCGGGAAGGTGGAGGGAGCAGGGTGGCTGGGACGCTGCGGGGCGGATGACGCTGCTAGTAGGGCAGAGAGGCAGCGGACGCTGCGGGGGACAGTAACAGAGGGGGCAGTAACGGAAAACAGGGCAGGGGGAGCCGGGAGCTGTCAGTGCTGGACAAAAAAATCCCATACAATGAATGGGAAGCCTGTGATTGGCTGAGCGCTCTCTTAGCCACTCAGCCAATCACAGGCTGCCCACTCATTGTATGGGCTTTTTTTCCCTTTCTCAGCACTGACAGCTCCCACCTCCCCCTGCCCGGCTCTCCGTCACTGTCCCCCACACGCTGTCTTTGCCCTTCTCTTCTCAGTCTTTTCAATAGGATTCTCTCCCGCCGCTACACCGGACCCTGCGGCGAGTGGGAGAATAGAAAAAAAATCTATTCAAAAGACTGGGTGGCCGCTGATTGGCTGAGAGCTCAGCCAATCAGCGGCTGCCCAGATTTTGAATAGGATTTTTTTTCTACGTTCCCCCCCGGCGCCCCCTGCAACGTACCCTCTCCTGCAGCCCCCCCCCCCTCTCCTCCCCGGTTTTACATGTGATAAATTGAACAAATTTATCACATGTAAAAAATGGCACATCAAGTTCCCCCGGGGAAGCTCAGGGGAAAATCGGGGCTGACTTGTCCTTAGGACAAGTCGCCCTAGTGTATGGGGGCCTTTAGAATCCAGTCCCAAGCTTTCAAATTTATTTAACAGTCTGTGATGTGGGACAGTGTCAAACGCCTTACTAGATAATCCAGGGTTGCCGACTTTAATAGTCTCCTCTCCGGGAGAAGCCCGGAGAGTTTCAGCAGCTGCTCGGGGGGCGGGGCTCGAGTGCGAGATTACTAAGCTCCGCCCCCATTATGATAAACTGCTGAATTCACGGATCTCTGTGGAGGGGGCGGTGCTAAAATGACGCGATTTTGTCATTTTAGCTCCGCCCACTCCTGAGACCCGTGGATTGCGGCATTTAAATGCCGCGATCAGGGGCACGGGGGGGTCCCCCTGAATCCGGGAGGGCTGCCCACCCTTCCGGGGGGCCGGGAGGGGGACCAGATTTTCGGGAGACTCCCGGCCATTCCGGGAGGGTAGGCAACCCTGAGATAATCTACATCCCCACCTTGATCTATTATTTTAGTCATCCAGTCAAAAAAGTCAATAATATTTGTTTGACATGATCTTCCCCCAGTAAACCCATGGCGGCGGCAACACAAAGGCATGGGCAGCAGCGGCGCTGCCGCACTGGGGAGAGAGATAGTGTATGGAGGCTTTTTCAAACACCCGAATTCCGGAAACTGAAAAAGCCCCTTGAGGGTTGCCACCAGATCCGGGAGAGATGACAACCCTACCCACTCCCCATCACACACAGCCCTCCCACTCCCCATCACACACAGCCCCCCCCCACACTCCCCATAACACACAGCCCCCCCCCCCCCTCCCCATCACACACAGCCCCCCCCTCCTCCCCATCACACACAGCCCCCCCCCCCTCCCCATCACACACAGCCCCCCCCCCTCCTCCCCATCACACACAGCCCCCCCCCCCCTCCTCCCCATCACACACAGCCCCCCTCCTCCCCATCACACACAGCCCCCCTCCTCCCCATCACACACAGCCCCCCCCCCCTCCTCCCCATCACACACAGCCCCCCCCCTCCTCCCCATCACACACAGCCCCCCCCTCCTCCCCATCACACACAGCCCCCCCTCCTCCCCATCACACACAGCCCCCCCCCTCCTCATCACACACAGCCCCCCCCCTCCTCATCACACACAGCCCCCCCTCCTCATCACACACAGCCCCCCCACTCCCCCCCCCATCACACACAGCCCCCCACTCCCCCCATCACACACAGCCCCCCCATCACACACAGCCCCCCCATCACACACAGCCCCCCCACTCCCCCCCACACACAGCCCCCCCACTCCCCCCCATCACACACAGCCCTCTCACTCCTCCCCATCACACACAGCCCCCTCACTCCCCATCACACACAGCCCCCCCACTCCCCATCACACACAGCCCCCCCACTCCTCCCCATCACACACAGCCCCCCACTCCTCCCCATCACACACAGCCCTCCACTCCTCCCCATCACACACAGCCCTACCCACTCCCCATCACACACAACCCTACCCACTCCCCATCACACACAGCCCTCCACTCCTCCCCATCACACACAGCCCCCCACTCCTCCCCATCACACACAGGCCCCCACTCCTCCCCATCACACACAGCCCCCCCCTCCTCCCCATCACACACAGCCCCCCCCCTCACACACAGCCCCCCTCCTCCCCATCACACACAGCCCCCCCCCCTCCTCCCCATCACACACAGCCCCCCCCCTCCTCCCCATCACACACAGCCCCCCCCCCTCCTCCCCATCACACACAGCCCCCCCCCTCCTCCCCATCACACACAGCCCCCCCCCTCCTCCCCATCACACACAGCCCCCCCACTCCCCCCCCCCATCACACACAGCCCCCCCACTCCCCCCCCATCACACACAGCCCCCCCACTCCCCCCATCACACACAGCCCTCCCACTCCTCCCCATCACACACAGCCCTCCCACTCCCCATCACACACAGCCCTCCCACTCCCCATCACACACAGCCCTCCCACTCCCCATCACACACAGCCCCCCCACTCCTCCCCATCACACACAGCCCCCCCACTCCCCCCCATCACACACAGCCTTACCCACTCCCCCCATCACACACAGCCTTACCCACTCCCCATCACACACAGCCTTACCCACTCCCCATCACACACAGCCTTACCCACTCCCCATCACACACAGCCCTCCCACTCCCCATCACACACAGCCCCCCCACTCCTCCCCATCACACACAGCCCCCCCACTCCTCCCCATCACACACAGCCCTACCCACTCCTCCCCATCACACACAGCCCCCCACTCCTCCCCATCACACACAGCCTCCCACTCCCCATCACACACAGCCCCCCCACTCCCCCCATCACACACAGCCCTCCCACTCCTCCCCATCACACACAGCCCTCCCACTCCCCATCACACACAGCCCTCCCACTCCCCATCACACACAGCCCTCCCACTCCCCATCACACACAGCCCCCCCACTCCTCCCCATCACACACAGCCCCCCACTCCCCCCCATCACACACAGCCTTACCCACTCCCCCCATCACACACAGCCTTACCCACTCCCCATCACACACAGCCTTACCCACTCCCCATCACACACAGCCCCCCACTCCTCCCCATCACACACAGCCCTCCCACTCCCCATCACACACAGCCCCCCCACTCCTCCCCATCACACACAGCCCCCCCACTCCTCCCCATCACACACAGCCCTACCCACTCCTCCCCATCACACACAGCCCTACCCACTCCCCATCACACACAGCCCTCCCACTCCCCATCACACACAGCCCCCCACTCCTCCCCATCACACACAGCCTCCCACTCCCCATCACACACAGCCCTCCCACTCCCCATCACACACAGCCCTCCCACTCCCCATCACACACAGCCCTCCCACTCCCCATCACACACAGCCCTCCCACTCCCCATCACACACAGCCCCCCCCCCCCCCCTCCTCCTCCCCATCACACACAGCCCCCCCCCCCTCCTCCTCCCCATCACACACAGCCCTCCCATCACACACAGCCCCCCCCCCCTCCTCCCCATCACACACAGGCCCCCACTCCTCCCCATCACACACAGCCTCCCACTCCCCATCACACACAGGCCCCCACTCCTCCCCATCACACACAGCCCTCCCACTCCCCATTACACACAGCCCTCCCACTCCCCATAACCCACAGCCCATTAATACACACAGTCCCCACTGCCCAAATACTCACAGCACTATGTTGCCCCTTCCCGGAAGTGCAGGGACCCGGCAGTGTGTGGTGGGGGAGGAGCCGGCTGGCAGGAACTATATACACTGTGGGTGAGGTGGGCGGGGCCAGCCTCAGTAAAGCAGATCCTTGCCCGGCTTCCGGATCTCCTGCTTGTACTGCAGCTCGGCCACCATTACCCACATATAATATATACATACACAGCTCTATGCCAATGATTTTCGCTGGAGCCTTTCGCCTGGTATTTGTGACACCACGGAAAGGGCATTATTCTACTTTATGTCCTAATATTCCAGGTTTCAAAATGGCTGAACTTTTACTTCCGGTCGCTCGGCCTGGTGACGTAACGTAGCCAATAACGCATGCGCCAATTGACCCGGCCTATATGGATAGTAATTGGCTGATTCGACAGACGTGCGGGAATGTGACATTATGCAGCCGGAAATGATGTGCGTTCCATGAAGCAGGAAGCGCACTGTGTTCCGGAAATACCCTGCGTTCCACAAGCCCCCAGAATGTAACTTCCGGTTTCATTATTTATGAAAGCACTTTTTATATGGTTTTGACTGTTCGCTTTTGTTTTTAGAAATGGTTTTATAGATTCTGTTCTCTGCTCATACGATCCATATATGCTCTATGCTTGTGTTGAAACATTTGCTTTAATGATGTGTAAACACAGGTGCCAATTAACATAGGTTGACAGTCCCAATGCTCTTTACACCTTGATAAAGCCAGGGTATCTGCGAAACGCGTGTGTACACCAGAGGGGGCATACTGCCAGCACAGATTTCCATACCGCCCAATGTATGATTGCCAGCAGTGTCTCCTCCTGGAGAGGGGCATGCTGGGAGGTATGGATAATGTAGGATTGCCAGCACCTGTGGGGAGCTAGGTAACTGATAAGAAAGGTGTCACCACAGGTGCTGGCAATCATACATTACCAGGGAAGCCCAGGAACAGAGCATTGTGTCCTCCTGGAGAGGGGCATGCTGGGAGGTATGGATAATGTATGATTGCCAGCACCTGTGGGGAGCTAGGTAACTGATAAGAAAGATGTCACCACAGGTGATGGCAATCATACATTACCAGGGAAGTCCAGGAACAGAGCATTGTGTCCTCCTGGAGAGGGGCATGCTGGGAGGTATGATAATGTATGATTGCCAGCACCTGTGGGGAGCTGGGTAACTGATAAGAAAGGTGTCACCACAGGTGCTGGCAATCATACATTACCAGGGAAGCCCAGGAACAGAGCATTGTGTCCTCCTGGAGAGGGGCATTCTGGGAGGTATGGATAATGTATGATTGCCAGCACCTGTGGGGAGCTTGGTAACTGATAAGAAAGGTGTCACCACAGGTGCTGGCAATCATACATTACCGGGGAAGCCCAGGAGCAGAGCATTGTGTCCTCCTGGAGAGGGGCATGCTGGGAGGTATGGGTAATGTATGATTGCCAGCACCTGTGGGGAGCTAGGTAACTGATAAGAAAGGTGTCACCACAGGTGCTGGCAATCATACATTACCAGGGAAGCCCAGGAACAGAGCATTGTGTCCTCCTGAAGAGGGGCATGCTGGGAGGTATGGATAATGTAGGATTGCCAGCACCTGTGGGGAGCTAGGTAACTGATAAGAAAGGTGTCACCACAGGTGCTGGCAATCATACATTACCAGGGAAGTCCAGGAGCAGAGCATTGTGTCCTCCCGGAGAAGGGCATGCTGGGAGGTATGGATAATGTAGGATTGCCAGCACCTGTGGGGAGCTAGGTAACTGATAAGAAAGGTGTCACCACAGGTGCTGGCAATCATACATTACCAGGGAAGCCCAGGAACAGAGCATTGTGTCCTCCTGGAGAGGGGCATGCTGGGAGGTATGGATAATGTAGGATTGCCAGCACCTGTGGGGAGCTAGGTAACTGATAAGAAAGGTGTCACCACAGGTGCTGGCAATCATACATTACCAGGGAAGCCCAGGAACAGAGCATTGTGTCCTCCTGGAGAGGGGCATGCTGGGAGGTATGGATAATGTATGATTGCCAGCACCTGTGGGGAGCTGGGTAACTGATAAGAAAGGTGTCACCACAGGTGCTGGCAATCATACATTACCAGGGAACCCCAGGGACAGAGCATTGTGTCCTCCTGGAGAGGGGCATGCTGGGAGTTATGGATAATGTATGATTGCCAGCACCTGTGGGGAGCTAGGTAACTGATAAGAAAGGTGTCACCACAGGTGCTGGCAATCATACATTACCGGGTAAGCCCAGGAGCAGAGCATTGTGTCCTCTTGGAGAGGGGCATGCTGGGAGGTATGCATTTCATTTGTGCCAGGATCCGGACCAGTTCTCACCCATCCTACCACCAAAAAGGTGACTTGCTGCTATTTAACCCGAATCCAAAACACAGTACCGTATAGACAGGTTGTGTAGATCGCTCCCCCAGGCATATTGCCCATGTTGTTATTGTTATGTATCTAGGTCTAGATGTATTTTATTACAATGTTTTTTACATTTACATCTAATTGGCACCACATAATTTAATTCAATTTACTAAACCATTGTTCTAGCGCGGTGCAGCGCCTGCTTCTTGTTTACATGTAGGGCTGTGACAACCTCTAATTCACTCTGCAGCTTGGCCAAGCACCTCATATTAGGGTCCTCCCTCTCACGCACATATAACCCAGCCGCCTCCCTCTCACGCACGTATACTTCAGCCGCCTCCCTCTCACGCACGTATACCTCAGCCGCCTCCCTCTCACACACGTATACCCCAGCCGCCTCCCTCTCACGCACGTATACCCCAGCCGCCTCCCTCTCACGCACGTATACCTCAGCCGCCTCCCTCTCACACACACATATACCCCAGCCGCATCCCTCTCACACACATATACCCCAGCCGCCTCCCTCTCACACAGGTATACCTCAGCCGCCTCCCTCTCACGCACGTATACCCCAGCCGCCTCCCTCTCACGCACGTATACCCCAGCCGCCTCCCTCTCACGCACGTATACCTCAGCCGCCTCCCTCTCACACACACATATACCCCAGCCGCCTCCCTCTCACACACATATACCCCAGCCGCCTCCCTCTCACACAGGTATACCTCAGCCGCCTCCCTCTCACGCACGTATACCCCAGCCGCCTCCCTCTCACGCACGTATACCCCAGGCGCCTCCCTCTCACACACTTATACCTCAGCCGCCTCCCTCTCACGCACATATACCTCAGCCGCCTCCCTCTCACGCACATATACCTGAGTCGCCTCCCTCTCACGCACGTATACCCCAGCCGCCTCCCTCTCACGCACGTATACCCCAGCCGCCTCCCTCTCACGCACGTATACCTCATCCGCCTCCCTCTCACGCACGTATAACTCAGCTGCTTCCCTCTCACACACGTATACCTCAGCCGCCTCCCTCTCACACGTATACCTCAGCCGCCTCCCTCTCACACAGGTATACCTCAGCCGCCTCCCTCTCACACAGGTATACCTCAGCCGCCTCCCTCTCACACAGGTATACCTCAGCCGCCTCCCTCTCACACATATACCCCAGCCGCCTCCCTCTCACACGTATACCTCAGCCGCCTCCCTCTCACACACGTATACCTCAGCCGCCTCCCTCTCACACAGATATACCCCAGCCGCCTCCCTCTCACACAGATATACCCCAGCCGCCTCCCTCTCACACAGCCCCAGCCGCCTCCCTCTCGCACATGTATACCCCAGCCGCCTACCTCTCACACACGTATACACGAGCCGCCTCCCTCTCACGCACGTATACCCCAGCCGCCTCCCTCTCACACAGGTATACCTCAGCCGCCTCCCTCTCACACACATATACCCCAGCCGCCTCCCTCTCACACGTATACCTCAGCCGCCTCCCTCTCACACACGTATACCTCAGCCGCCTCCCTCTCACACAGGTATACCCCAGCCGCCTCCCTCTCTCACGCACCTATACCTCAGCCGCCTCCCTCTCACACAGGTATACCCCAGCCGCCTCCCTCTCGCACACACGTATACCCCAGCCGCCTCCCTCTCACACACACGTATACCCCAGCCGCCTCCCTCTCACACGTATACCTCAGCCGCATCCCTCACGCACGTATACCTCAGCCGCCTCCCTCTCACGCACGTATACCCCAGCCGCCTCCTTCTCACGCACGTATACCTCAGCCGCCTCCCTCTCACACAGGTATACCTCAGCCGCCTCCCTCTCACGCACGTATACCTCAGCCGCCTCCCTCTCACGCACGTATACCTCAGCCGCCTCCCTCTCACGCACGTATACCTCAGCCGCCTCCCTCTCACGCACGTATACCTGAGCCGCCTCCCTCTCACACGTATACCTCAGCCGCCTCCCTCTCGCACAAACGTATACCCCAGCCGCCTCCCTCTCGCACACACATATACCCCAGCCGCCTCCCTCTCACACGTATACCTCAGCCGCATCCCTCACGCACGTATACCTCAGCCGCCTCCCTCTCACGCACGTATACCTCAGCCACCTCCCTCTCACGCACGTATACCTCAGCCGCCTCCCTCTCACACGAATACCTCAGCCGCCTCCCTCTCGCACACACGTATACCCCAGCCGCCTCCCTCTCACACACACGTATACCCCAGGCGCCTCCCTCTCACACGTATACCTCAGCCTCATCCCTCACGCACGTATACCTCAGCCGCCTCCCTCTCACGCACGTATACCCCAGCCGCCTCCCTCTCACACAGCCCCAGCCGCCTCCCTCTCGCACATGTATACCCCAGCCGCCTACCTCTCACACACGTATACACGAGCCGCCTCCCTCTCACGCACGTATACCCCAGCCGCCTCCCTCTCACACAGGTATACCTCAGCCGCCTCCCTCTCACACACATATACCCCAGCCGCCTCCCTCTCACACGTATACCTCAGCCGCCTCCCTCTCACACACGTATACCTCAGCCGCCTCCCTCTCACACAGGTATACCCCAGCCGCCTCCCTCTCTCACGCACCTATACCTCAGCCGCCTCCCTCTCACACAGGTATACCCCAGCCGCCTCCCTCTCGCACACACGTATACCCCAGCCGCCTCCCTCTCACACACACGTATACCCCAGCCGCCTCCCTCTCACACACACGTATACCCCAGCCGCCTCCCTCTCACACACACGTATACCCCAGCCGCCTCCCTCTCACACGTATACCTCAGCCGCATCCCTCACGCACGTATACCTCAGCCGCCTCCCTCTCACGCACGTATACCCCAGCCGCCTCCTTCTCACGCACGTATACCTCAGCCGCCTCCCTCTCACACAGGTATACCTCAGCCGCCTCCCTCTCACGCACGTATACCTCAGCCGCCTCCCTCTCACGCACGTATACCTCAGCCGCCTCCCTCTCACGCACGTATACCTGAGCCGCCTCCCTCTCACACGTATACCTCAGCCGCCTCCCTCTCGCACAAACGTATACCCCAGCCGCCTCCCTCTCGCACACACATATACCCCAGCCGCCTCCCTCTCACACGTATACCTCAGCCGCATCCCTCACGCACGTATACCTCAGCCGCCTCCCTCTCACGCACGTATACCTCAGCCACCTCCCTCTCACGCACGTATACCTCAGCCGCCTCCCTCTCACACGAATACCTCAGCCGCCTCCCTCTCGCACACACGTATACCCCAGCCGCCTCCCTCTCACACACACGTATACCCCAGCCGCCTCCCTCTCACACGTATACCTCAGCCTCATCCCTCACGCACGTATACCTCAGCCGCCTCCCTCTCACGCATGTATACCCCAGCCGCCTCCCTCTCACGCACGTATACCTCAGCCGCCTCCCTCTCACACACGTATACCTCAGCCGCCTTCCTCTCACGCACGTATACCTCAGCCGCCTCCCTCTCACGCACGTATACCTGAGCCGCCTCCCTCTCACACGTATACCTCAGCCGCCTCCCTCTCGCACAAACGTATACCCCAGCCGCCTCCCTCTCGCACACACATATACCCCAGCCGCCTCCCTCTCACACGTATACCTCAGCCGCATCCCTCACGCACGTATACCTCAGCCGCCTCCCTCTCACGCACGTATACCTCAGCCACCTCCCTCTCACGCACGTATACCTCAGCCGCCTCCCTCTCACACAAATACCTCAGCCGCCTCCCTCTCGCACACACGTATACCCCAGCCGCCTCCCTCTCACACACACGTATACCCCAGCCGCCTCCCTCTCACACGTATACCTCAGCCTCATCCCTCACGCACGTATACCTCAGCCGCCTCCCTCTCACGCACGTATACCTCAGCCACCTCCCTCTCACGCACGTATACCTCAGCCGCCTCCCTCTCACACGAATACCTCAGCCGCCTCCCTCTCGCACACACGTATACCCCAGCCGCCTCCCTCTCGCACACACGTATACCCCAGCCGCCTCCCTCTCACACGTATACCTCAGCCTCATCCCTCACGCACGTATACCTCAGCCGCCTCCCTCTCACGCACGTATACCCCAGCCGCCTCCCTCTCACGCACGTATACCTCAGCCGCCTCCCTCTCACACACGTATACCTCAGCCGCCTTCCTCTCACGCACGTATACCCCAGCCGCCTCCCTCTCACACACGTATACCTCAGCCGCCTCCCTCTCACACACGTATACCTCAGCCGCCTCCCTCTCACACACGTATACCTCAGCCGCCTCCCTCTCACACACGTATACCCCAGCCGCCTCCCTCTCACGCACGTATACCTCAGCTGCCTCCCTCACACACGTATACCCCAGCCGCCTCCCTCTCACACAGGTATACCCCAGCCACCTCCTCGCACACACGTATACCTCAGCCGCCTCCCTCTCACACAGGTATACCCCAGCCGCCTCCCTCTCACACAGGTATACCCCAGCCGGTTCCCTCTCACACAGGTATACCTCAGCCGCCTCCCTCTCATGCACGTATACCCCAGCCGCCTCCCTCTCACACACATATACCTCAGCCGCCTACCTCTCACGCACGTATACCTCAGCCACCTCCCTCTCACGCACGTATACCCCAGCCGCCTCCCTCTCACGCACGTATACCCAGCCGTCTCCCTCTCACCCACGTATACCTCAGCCGCCTCCCTCTCACGCACGTATACCCCAGCCGCCTCCCTCTTACGCACGTATACCCCAGCCGCCTCCCTCTCACGCACGTATAGCTTAGCCGCCTCCCTCTCACGCACGTATACCTCAGCCGCCTCCCTCTCACGCACGTATACCCCAACCGCCTCCCTCTCACACAGGTATACCTCAGCCGCCTCCCTCTCACACACATATATACCTCAGCCGCCTCCCTCTCACGCACATATACCTCAGCCGTCTCCCTCTCACACACGTATACCCCAGCCGCCTCCCTCTCACGCACGTATACCCCAGCCGCCTCCCTCTCACGCACGTATACCTCAGCCGCCTCCCTCTTGCACACGTATACCCCAGCCGCCTCCCTCTCGCACACGTATACCCCAGCCGCCTCCCTCTCGCACACGTATACCCCAGCCGCCTCCCTCTCGCACATGTATACCTCAGCCGCCTCCCTCTCACGCACGTATACCCCAGCCGCCTCCCTCTCACACACGTATACCCCAGCCGCCTCCCTCTCACGCACATATACCTCAGCCGCCTCCCTCTCACACAGGTATACCTCAGCCGCCTCCCTCTCACGCACATATACCCCAGCCGCCTCCCTCTCGCACACGTATACCTCAGCCGGCTCCCTCTCGCACACGTATACCCCAGCCGCCTACCTCTCACACACGTATACCTCAGCCGGCTCCCTCTCGCACACGTATAGCCCAGCCACCTCCCTCTCGCACACGTATACCTCAGCCGCCTCCCTCTCACTAACGTATAGCCCAGCCGCCTCCCTCTCACGCACGTATACCCCAGCCGTCTCCCTCTCACGCAGGTATACCCCAGCCGCCTCCCTCTCGCACACGTATACCTCAGCCGGCTCCCTCTCGCACACGTATAGCCCAGCCGCCTCCCTCTCGCACACGTATACCCCAGCCGTCTCCCTCTCACAAACGTATACCTCAGCCGCCTCCCTCTCACACACGTATAGCCCAGCCGCCTCCCTCTCACACACGTATACCCCAGCCGTCTCCCTCTCACGCATGTATACCTCAGCCGCCTCCCTCTCACACACGTATACCTCAGCCGCCACCCTCTCGCAGACGTATACCCCAGCCGCCTCCCTCTCGCACACGTATACCCTAGCCGCCTTCCTCTCGCGCACGTATACCTCAGCCGGCTCCCTCTCGCACACGTATAGCCCAGCCACCTCCCTCTCGCACACGTATACCTCAGCCGCCTCCCTCTCACTAACGTATAGCCCAGCCGCCTCCCTCTCACGCACGTATACCCCAGCCGTCTCCCTCTCACGCAGGTATACCCCAGCCGCCTCCCTCTCGCACACGTATACCTCAGCCGGCTCCCTCTCGCACACGTATAGCCCAGCCGCCTCCCTCTCGCACACGTATACCCCAGCCGTCTCCCTCTCACAAACGTATACCTCAGCCGCCTCCCTCTCACACACGTATAGCCCAGCCGCCTCCCTCTCACACACGTATACCCCAGCCGTCTCCCTCTCACGCATGTATACCTCAGCCGCCTCCCTCTCACACACGTATACCTCAGCCGCCACCCTCTCGCAGACGTATACCCCAGCCGCCTCCCTCTCGCACACGTATACCCTAGCCGCCTTCCTCTCGCGCACGTATACCCCAGCCGCCTCCCTCTCGCGCACGTATACCCCAGCCGCCTCCCTCTCGCGCACGTATACCCCAGCCGCCTCCCTCTTGCGCACGTATACCCCAGCCGCCTCCCTCTTGCACACGTATACCCCAGCCGCCTCCCTCTTGCACACGTATACCCCAGCCGCCTCCCTCTCGCACACGTATACCCCAGCCGCCTCCCTCTCGCACACGTATACCCCAGCCGCCTCCCTCTCGCACACGTATACCCCAGCCGCCTCCCTCTCGCACACGTATACCCCAGCCGCCTCCCTCTCGCACACGTATACCTCAGCCGCCTCCCTCTCACACACACACATATACCTCAGCCGCCTCCCTCTTACACACGTATACCCCAGCCGCCTCCCTCTCACGCACATATACCTCAGCCGCCTCCCTCTCACGCACGTATACCTCAGCCGTCTCCCTCTCACGCACGTATACCCCAGCCGCCTACCTCTCACACACGTATACCTCAGCCGCCTCCCTCTCACGCACGTATACCCCAGCCGCCTCCCTCTCACACACGTATACCTCAGCCGGCTCCCTCTCGCACACGTATAGCCCAGCCGCCTCCCTCTCGCACACGTATACCCCAGCCGTCTCCCTCACGCACGTATACCTCAGCCGCCTCCCTCTCACGCACGTATAGCCCAGCCGCCTCCCTCTCACACACGTATACCCCAGCCATCTCCCTCTCACGCACGTATACCCCAGCCGCCTCCCTCTCACGCACGTATACCTCAGCCGGCTCCCTCTCGCACACGTATAGCCCAGCCGCCTCCCTCTCACACACGTATACCCCAGCCGTCTCCCTCTCACGCACGTATACCTCAGCCGCCTCCCTCTCACACAGGTATACCCCAGCCGCCTGCCTCTCACACAGGTATACCCCAGCCGCCTCCCTCTTGCACAGGTATACCCCAGCCGCCTCCCTCTCGCACACATATACCCCTTCCGCCTCCCTCTTGCACACATATACCCCAGCCGCCTCCCTCTCGCACACATATACCCCAGCCCGCTCCTTCTCGCACACGTATACCCCAGCCGCCTCCCTCTCGCACACGTATACCTCAGCCGCCTCCCTCTCGCACATGTATACCCCAGCCGCCTCCCTCTCACACAGGTATACCCCAGCTGCCTCCCTCTCGCACACATATACCCCAGCCGCCTCCCTCTCGCACACATATACCCCAGCTGCCTCCCTCTTGCACACGTATACCCCAGCCGCCTCCCTCTCGCACACGTCTCCTCCATTACAACGGACATTTTGTTGAGGACAGGTCATGCCTCGCAGAGAAACACAGGATCATTGGAGTCATTTTGCCAGAAGGATTCAGTATACACAAAGTGCTACTTAGCCAAGTATATATCATACAGGAGGTCATTCTGGTTGGCCCGTTAAGTAGCGTTATGTTGCTGCTTAGTTAGCCATGTAATGCCCACATCCATTTGCAAGTTGGCGTGGTCACTCTCAGCTGACTGAGATCTGCGGCGTCCTGCCCTGAGAACGTCCGGTGATGTCAGCAGTCCACCCCCGGTCGCATGGGGATGCCCAGCAGTTTCCTGGGAACACATGGATATCCTTATAACAGGACTGAAATGACATCGCCCACACTGCTGCCACCCTCTGGCAGTGGGAAGTATTACGGCATTACCCGGCTCAGGAGATCGGAAGCAGTCCCACAGGTCCAGGTAGGTGCCTGCAGATAGCCTGTAAGTGTGCACAAGTCAGAGATCACACCTCGCACGTGCAACAAGCAGATTTTTATTATCCCTGAATATCACACCTGTAAATGTGCACGGCAACGCATATGGGGGGGGCACAACATGGTGTCCCATACCATTATCCAGAGGGGGCAGTACCCACATATACTTCCATGTTGATATCGGTTTAAACATTTTTTTAAAGGGAATTTTTTTTTTCTTTTAATTGTGCAAACAACATAAATAAGATATAGCATAAATGATAGCGGATAATATAGTGTGTTCCAATAAACGGTAACACTGGCGGCAGAATCTCCTCTTTATCCTAAGCAATAGAATACAAAACCAACGTAAAATAGTCATTATTAAATATAAGGCGGGAAGATTCCGGGCGGGGGAAATATTACACCAACATCTGAGGAGAGGGAAGCGTTTCCTTCTTACAATCTGGCACAAACGTTAGGGAAAAGTGCTTTTATTCCATGTTTCATAGATCTCGCTATGAGGGCAAGTCCGACAAATAGTCAGCTGACCTGAGGATCTACATGGGCGGGGCTTATTCGTATGACCCCAGCTGGTTTATATACATTTAATATTTGCATATGAAACCTCGCGGCTGGAGAGAATACACATCAATGTTTGTTCTGAGATATAGGCATTGCAGATACATCAATCTGGTTTAGCAATGTTTACGCAGAGCGTAGATGACGGCGAGATCGGGTATTCACCGGTACTGGTCTTGGCCCAAAGTCGTCTCGTATTCCAATTAATGCATTAGTATATATGTAAACGTATACATACGTAACTCCAGAGAGGGACCATACTTTGCCAGATTCTATATTATATATCTATATATAGATAGATAAAAGAATAATATACAGTGGAAATTTTTTGATTACTATAAAATAGGGAAACACTAGCAGGTGCTTTTCTGTATAATAGACATGGGGCAGGCGGGACAAACTTCAGGGGCCAGGCTAGGATTTGGGCTTAGGGACCGGAATATGACTTCCGAGCTGGGCTCTTTAGAGGTGGGGCATGACTAGCGAATAGGGAAAGTGGTAGCATGGTTGATCTCATAGCAGGCCCAGAACAGCCTCATAAAAGTGCAAGTGCAACAATATAAACAAACAAAACGACACGTAGAAATCTCTCCAACCATAGTCTTCTTCTCCTTGCAGCTAAGCCAACAGGCAATGAGGGCCCCTGCAGGAGCCAGTCCATAGCAGGGAAACCGAGATAGGTTGATCCCATGCAGACAGTTCCACACATAGCGGAAGTAGCGATGGCCATGGGGCAGTTTGGTCATTGTCACAGAGAAGATGCTAGTGGTCGATACGGTTAGGATTAATGAGTCCAGTGTGGCGACCACTATCACTGACGTCCTCTTGGTAAAGCTGAGGGTGGCTCAGTGTAGGCTCGAGGTACAGGTTCCAACTCTTTGCTTGAACAATTCCGAGAACAGATGGAGAAGAGACCTGCGGTGATCGGGGTCACTGGAGCTTCTTCAGACGGCTGTACATCTCACGCTTGCTCTTGTCTCCAGCCCACGTCCTGCTCTTGGAGCGGTGGAGCTTCAGATGTTCTTTGAAGTCCTCATGGTCCATGGGGCAGTAGGACTGGGGCTCGCAGTGGGACTGGAACAGAGAAGAGGTGGTGATTAGGCGATGTGTTAAACCCCAGGACCAGCACAGGTTTAATGTGTGTTCCTATATGTAGTCACTATAAATATCATCGGGTCCTACCAGTACGTACCCGGGCCCGGAGCACCACCACACACTCACCTGGTAGCTGGGGAAGAAGTCTTTGTACCCTCCTTTCAGCACATACAGTTCCGGGTAATGGAGCTTTGGGTACTCGTTGCTGTTCCTGTCTTGACTCCTAATAAAACGGCACCTGAGGAAGAACGATCAGATTATGTGAGACTTCGGAACATAGCCCATTAAATCTGTTTCTAGAGAGAAGGTGACATGATGGCGACTGCAGGGGACACGCAGGGCCGAAAACAGAGCCGTAAGCACCCAGATATTGACATAATTCTCCCTGTGCAGCGAACCCTGTTTTGGATTCGGTGCACGATCGCTGGGTTACGGAGGGCTGGAGCATTCGCTGCCAGCCCTCCCTCACCCCCTATTCAACGCCTCAGGGGCTCACTGCCCCTGGCGGCGAATTATAACCCCCCCCCCGGCGAATTCCGCAGGGAGCCGAGGGACGGCGGCAGGCAGGGAAATGGAAGCCTCAATGCCTGCGCCAGACACTGTGGGGGTGAAGGAGGGCTGGCAGGGACACAAGGAGAGCCCCGGGAGAGCTGGCAGGGGACTGGGATACGGAGCCGCTGCAATGGTCCTGCTCCTGCATATTTAATGATCGGGACCAGTCTGCAGTGAATATATGAATATTAATGAGCGGCTCCCGGCCCCCTGCTGGTGAATGTGTAAAAAAAATATATATATATAAAAATTTTACGAATGCAAAACGGTAAATCATGGCAAAAATCACTGGAGAAAGCAGTTCTCCATTTGAGCATTGAATACACTCTCTGCGAATTTGACTAAAAAACCCATTGAAAACCACCAGCGAATCGGCAGACATTAGCTGTTCACTTGCAGCGAATTGTCTCCATTGAATAGGGACAATCGTTACTTCAGAGGAAATATTCGCCGTTAGCCCGGATAAATGCCAGATTCGCTGTAAACTACGGCCAATCTGAGGCATTGAATACTGGGCAATGAGTCTAAGGCGCGCCCACATTGTGTCTGTACAGAGTCACAGCTGGGATAACAGGTGTATGCAGGGAGAAATGCAGTGACAATCAGCTGAGCGATCCTCTAAGGTCTTAGAGGCATTGGTGAAAGTGGCTGCATCCAGAGACCCCTACACGGAGGCAGTAAACAGGCAAATTGCTTGTGTACGCAGCAATGCTGCATCTGAGGTAGCGCCCATCAGTATGACACCGGGCGTATCAGTCCTTACACAGGAAATGCTGCATCTGAGGTAACACCGATCAGTATTACAGCGGGATAGACAATGACAGCGGGCGTATCAGTCCCTACACAGGAAATGCTGCATCTGAGGTAACACCGATCGGTATTACAGAGGGATAGACAATGACAGCGGGCGTATCAGTCCCTACACAGGAAATGCTGCATCTGAGGTAACACCGATCGGTATTACAGCGGGATAGACAATGACAG
Source organism: Crinia signifera (assembly GCF_055691185.1). NCBI lineage: Eukaryota > Metazoa > Chordata > Amphibia > Anura > Myobatrachidae > Crinia > Crinia signifera. Next base: position 19,067 of record NW_028142107.1, read on the forward strand.
CGGGCGTATCAGTCCCTACACAGGAAATGCTGCATCTGAGGTAGCGCCCATCAGTATTACAGCGGGGATAGACAATGACAGCGGGCGTATCAGTCCCTACACAGGAAATGCTGCATCTGAGGTAGCGCCCATCAGTATTACAGCGGGATAGACAATGACAGCGGGCGTATCAGTCCTTACACAGGAAATGCTGCATCTGAAGTAGCGCCCATCAGTATTACAGCGGGGGATAGACAATGACAGCGGGCGTATCAGTCCTTACACAGGAAACGCTGCATCTGAGGTAACACCGATCAGTATTACAGCAGTATAGACAATGACAGCGGGCGTATCAGTCCTTACACAGGAAACGCTGCATCTGAGGTAACACCGATCGGTATTACAGCGGGATAGACAATGACAGCGGGCGTATCAGTCCCTACACAGGAAATGCTGCATCTGAGGTAGCGCCCATCAGTATGACACCGGGCGTATCAGTCCTTACACAGGAAATGCTGCATCTGAGGTAACACCGATCGGTATTACAGCGGGATAGACAATGACAGCGGGCGTATCAGTCCCTACACAGGAAATGCTGCATCTGAGGTAACACCGATCGGTATTACAGCGGGATAGACAATGACAGCGGGCGTATCAGTCCCTACACAGGAAATGCTGCATCTGAGGTAGCACCGATCGGTATTACAGAGGGGATAGACAATGACAGCGGGCGTATCAGTCCCTACACAGGAAATGCTGCATCTGAGGTAACACCGATCGGTATTACAGCGGGATAGACAATGACAGCGGGCGTATCAGTCCCTACACAGGAAATGCTGCATCTGAGGTAACACCGATCGGTATTACAGCGGGATAGACAATGACAGCGGGCGTATCAGTCCCTACACAGGAAATGCTGCATCTGAGGTAGCACCGATCGGAATTACAGAGGGGATAGACAATGACAGCGGGCGTATCAGTCCCTACACAGGAAATGCTGCATCTGAGGTAGCGCCCATCAGTATTACAGCGGGATAGACAATGACAGTGGGCGTATCAGTCCTTACACAGGAAATGCTGCATCTGAGGTAACACCGATCAGTATTACAGCGGGGATAGAAAATGACAGCGGGTGTATCAGTCCCTACACAGGAAATGCTGCATCTGAGGTAACACCGATCGGTATTACAGAGGGATAGACAATGACAGCGGGCGTATCAGTCCCTACACAGGAAATGCTGCATCTGAGGTGGCACCGATCGGTATTACAGCGGGATAGACAATGACAGCGGGCGTATCAGTCTCTACACAGGAAATACTGCATCTGAGGTAACACCGATCGGTATTACAGAGGGGATAGACAATGACAGCGGGCGTATCATTCCCTACACAGGAAATGCTGCATCTGAGGTAACACCGATCGGTATTACAGGGGGAATAGACAATGACAGCGGGCGTATCATTCCCTACACAGGAAATGCTGCATCTGAGGTAACACCGATCGGTATTACAGGGGGATAGACAATGACAGCGGGCGTATCATTCCCTACACAGGAAATGCTGCATCTGAGGTAACACCGATCGGTATTACAGAGGGGATAGACAATGACAGCGGGCGTATCATTCCCTACACAGGAAATGCTGCATCTGAGGTAGCACCGATCGGTATTACAGAGGGATAGACAATGACAGCGGGCGTATCACTCCCTACACAGGAAATGCTGCATCTGAGGTAACACCGATCGGTATTACAGAGGGGATAGACAATGACAGCGGGAGTATCAGTCCCTACACAGGAAATGTTGCATCTGAGGTAACACCGATCGGTATTACAGCGGGATAGACAATGACACCGGGCGTATCAGTCCCTACACAGGAAATGCTGCATCTGAGGTAACACCGATCAGTATTACAGGGGGATAGACAATGACAGCGGGCGTATCAGTCTCTACACAGGAAATGCTGCATCTGAGGTAACACCGATCGGTATTACAGCGGGATAGACAATGACAGCGGGCGTATCAGTCTCTACACAGGAAATGCTGCATCTGAGGTAACACCGATCGGTATTACAGCGGGATAGACAATGACAGCGGGCGTATCAGTCCCTACACAGGAAATGCTGCATCTGAGGTAACACCGATCGGTATTACAGCGGGATAGACAACGACAGCGGGTGTATCAGTCCCTACACAGGAAATGCTGCATCTGAGGTAACACCGATCGGTATTACAGAGGGGATAGACAATGACAGCGGGCGTATCAGTCTCTACACAGGAAATGCTGCATCTGAGGTAGCACCGATCGGTATTACAGCGGGATAGGCAATGACAGCGGGCGTATCAGTCTCTACACAGGAAATGCTGCATCTGAGGTAACACCGATCGGTATTACAAAGGGGATAGACAATGACAGAGGGCGTATCAGTCTCTACACAGGAAATGCTGCATCTGAGGTAACACCGATCGGTATTACAGGGGATAGACAATGACAGCGGGCGTATCAGTCCCTACACAGGAAATACTGCATCTGAGGTAACACCGATCGGTATTACAGGGGGATAGACAATGACAGCGGGCGTATCAGTCCCTACACAGGAAATGCTGCATCTGAGGTAACACCGATCGGTATTACAGAGGGGATAGACAATGACAGCGGGCGTATCATTCCCTACACAGGAAATGCTGCATCTGAGGTAGCACCGATCAGTATTACAGAGGGATAGACAATGACAGCGGGCGTATCACTCCCTACACAGGAAATGCTGCATCTGAGGAAACACCGATCGATATTACAGCGCGATAGACAATGACAGCGGGCGTATCAGTCCCTACACAGGAAATGCTGCATCTGAGGTAACACCGATCGGTATTACAGAGTGGATAGACAATGACAGCGGGCGTATCAGTCCCTACACAGGAAATGCTGCATCTGAGGTAACACCGATCGGTATTACAGGGGGATAGACAATCACAGCGGGTGTATCAGTCCCTACACAGGAAATGCTGCATCTGAGGTTGCACCGATCGGTATTACAGGGGGATAGACAATGACAGCGGGCGTATCAGTCCCTACACAGGAAATGCTGCATCTGAGGTAACACCGATCGGTATTACAGGGGGATAGACAATGACAGCGGGTGTATCAGTCCCTACACAGGAAATGCTGCATCTGAGGTAACACCGATCGGTATTACAGGGGGATAGACAATGACAGCGGGCGTATCAGTCCCTACACAGGAAATGCTGCATCTGAGGTAACACCGATCGGTATTACAGGGGGATAGACAATGACAGCGGGCGTATCGGTCCCTACACAGGAAATGCTGCATCTGAGGTAGCACCGATCAGTATTACAGCGGGGATAGACAATGACAGCGGGCGTATCATTCCCTACACAGGAAATGCTGCATCTGAGGTAACACCGATCGGTATTACAGCGGGATAGACAATGACACCGGGCGTATCAGTCTCTACACAGGAAATGCTGCATCTGAGGTAACACCGATCTGTATTACAGCGGGGATAGACAATGACAGCGGTGGTATCAGTCCTTACACAGGAAATGCTGCATCTGAGGTAGCACCGATCGGTAATACAGCAGGATAGACAATGACACCGGGCGTATCAGTCTCTACACAGGAAATGCTGCATCTGAGGTAACACCGATCGATATTACAGTGGGATAGACAATGACAGCGGGCGTATCAGTCCCTACACAGGAAATGCTGCATCTGAGGTAACACCGATCGGTATTACAGAGGGGATAGACAATGACACCGGGCGTATCAGTCCCTACACAGGAAATGCTGCATCTGAGGTAACACACATCGGTATTACAGCGGGATAGACAATGACAGCGGGCGTATCAGTCCCTACACAGGAAATGCTGCATCTGAGGTAACACCGATCAGTATTACAGCGGGGATAGACAATGACAGCGGGCGTATCATTCCCTACACAGGAAATGCTGCATCTGAGGTAACACCGATCGGTATTACAGCGGGATAGACAATGACACCGGGCGTATCAGTCCCTACACAGGAAATGCTGCATCTGAGGTAACACCGATCTGTATTACAGTGGGATAGACAATGACACCGGGCGTATCAGTCCCTACACAGGAAATGCTGCATCTGAGGTAACACCGATCGGTATTACAGAGGGGATAGACAATGACACCGGGCGTATCAGTCCCTACACAGGAAATGCTGCATCTGAGGTAGCACCGATCGGTATTACAGAGGGATAGACAATGACACCGGGCGTATCAGTCCCTACACAGGAAATGCTGCATCTGAGGTAACACCGATCGGTATTACAGTGGGATAGACAATGACAGTGGGCGTATCAGTCCCTACACAGGAAATGCTGCATCTGAGGTAACACCGATCTGTATTACAGCGGGGATAGACAATGACAGCGGGCGTATCAGTCTCTACACAGGAAATGCTGCATCTGAGGTGGCACCGATCGGCATTACAGCGGGTACTGGCACTGGACAAGGAGAGGACAGTGTAACGGAATTTATATGAAGACTCAGATCTGACTCTCAAGCAGCCTCAGAGTCTATGGAAGCCGCATCTCAGTGACGCACCAGGTTACAGCCGCTTCCTTCCCTCTTACGATATTACAGACACAGGCACTGGGGTATTGTTAGAGTTCTAGACAATAAAGGACAAATGTGTGGGGAAGACGTACATGCGCGGTCCTCTCACGGAGGAGAATTCACAATGGAAGATGACAATAACCCTCTTGTCCTCGCTGGACGACACGATTGGATTCTTCAGAAGAAACTCTTCAACGTCCTGCTCCAGCGGGAGATTTACTGCCCCCTAGAGGAGATAAACATGTTAAATTCACATAAAATCCACAATGTTACCCTCTTGTGGGATGAGGAGCTGAAGAGATCCCACTCACCTTGATGTGACCCCCTTCATATTCATATGGGTACCGGCAATCTACAATCACACAGCGTTCTATACGATCCTGGTATTTTCCGCTCAGCACATGCTCCATCTGAGGAGACAAACAGGTACGGAATACATAGGATTTTCTGGACTCTCCAAACGACATCTGACTGCAGACATGGACCAACATCTCCAGCATCATGTGACTACAGCCACTGACCAGACCCCTCCCAGCATCATGTGACTACAGCCACTGACCAGACCCCTCCCAGCATCATGTGACTACAGCCACTGACCAGACCCTTCCCCACATCATGTGACTACAGCCACTGACCAGACCCCTCCCAGCATCATGTGACTACAGCCACTGACCAGACCACTCCCAGCATCATGTGACTACAGCCACTGACCAGACCCCTCCCAGCATCATGTGACTACAGCCACTGACCAGACCCTTCCCCGCATCATGTGACTACAGCCACTGACCAGACCCCTCCCAGCATCATGTGACTACAGCCACTGACCAGACCCTTCCCGCATCATGTGACTACAGCCACTGACCAGACCCCTCCCAGCATCATGTGACTACAGCCACTGACCAGACCCTTCCCGCATCATGTGACTACAGCCACTGACCAGACCCCTCCCAGCATCATGTGACTACAGTCACTGACCAGACCCCTCCCAGCATCATGTGACTACAGCCACTGACCAGACCCTTCCCCGCATCATGTGACTACAGCCACTGACCAGACCCCTCCCAGCATCATGTGACTACAGCCACTGACCAGACCCCTCCCAGCATCATGTGACTACAGCCACTGACCAGACCCCTCCCAGCACCATGTGACTACAGCCACTGACCAGACCCTTCCCCGCATCATGTGACTACAGCCACTGACCAGACCCCTCCCAGCATCATGTGACTACAGCCACTGACCAGACCCCTCCCAGCATCATGTGACTACAGCCACTGACCAGACCCCTCCCAGCATCATGTGACTACAGCCACTGACCAGACCCCTCCCAGCATCATGTGACTACAGCCACTGACCAGACCCCTCCCAGCACCATGTGACTACAGCCACTGACCAGACCCATCCCCGCATCATGTGACTACAGCCACTGACCAGACCCCTCCCAGCATCATGTGACTACAGCCACTGACCAGACCCCTCCCAGCACCATGTGACTACAGCCACTGACCAGACCCTTCCCCGCATCATGTGACTACAGCCACTGACCAGACCCCTCCCAGCATCATGTGACTACAGCCACTGACCAGACCCCTCCCAGCATCATGTGACTACAGCCACTGACCAGCATCATGTGACTACAGCAATGGATGCACAGAGAGTACTCACCATTTCTGGAGTGATGTACTTCAGATCCTGATAAGTGCCCTTTACCGTGTTCAACAAATAAGTCTGTGAAATAAAGCAAAAAGTCAGACATCAAGCACATCCTCTGTATATGCCATGCCGGGGCAAAATGTGGAACTACAAGTCCCAGCACACCCCTGCCAGCAACATAACACATGACCCTAAACCTATGATCCCTCCGTCTCACCTTGGATGAGTCACCGATCAAATCTCGGTCATCGCTGTCCAGGACATGTTCCACTGCCGTCAGGCACAGAGACTTGGAGCGGCCCAGCTTAATTTTCTACAACAAAAAGAACAAAATGATGTAGCGCTATATAATTATCAGTACAAGGCAAAGGGGAGAACAGCAGTGCGAGGAATAACACAGGGGGAGACAGGGACAGGGCGCGCGTGAGAGGGACAGGGCGCGAGAGGGACAGGGCACGAGAGAGAAAGAGAGACAGGGCGAGAGAGAGAGAGAGAGACAGGGCGCAAGAGAGAGAGAGAGAGACAGGGCGCAAGAGAGAGAGAGAGAGACAGGGCGCAAGAGAGAGAGAGAGACAGGGCGCGCGCGAGAGAGACAGGGGCAGGGCGCGAGAGAGACAGGGGCAGGGCGCGAGAGAGACAGGGGCAGGGCGCGAGAGAGACAGGGGCAGGGCGCGAGAGAGACAGGGGCAGGGCGCGAGAGAGACAGGGGCAGGGCGCGAGAGAGACAGGGACAGGGTGTGCGCAAGAGAGACAGGGACAGGGCGCGCGAGAGAGAGAGGGACAGGGCGCGTGCGAGAGGGACAGGGTGCGCGCGAGAGAGACAGGGCGCGCGAGAGAGACAGGGCGCGCGAGAGAGACAGGGCGCGCGAGAGAGACAGGGCGCGCGAGAGAGAGAGAGAGAGACACAGGGCGCGCGCGAGAGAGAGAGAGACAGGGCGCGCGAGAGAGAGAGAGAGACAGGGCGCGAGAGAGAGAGAGAGAGACAGGGCGAGAGAGAGAGCACGAAAGAGAGAGAGAGAGCACGAGAGAGAGAACCAGAGAGAGAGAACCAGAGAGAGAGAATGAGAGAGAGAGACACACACACAGAGAGAGAGACAGACACAGACAGACAGAAAAGCGAGACATAGAGACACACAGAGGAGCGGGAGAGAGAGAGAGAGAGAGAGACACACACACAGACAGGAGAGCGAGACATAGAGACACACAGAGGAGCGAGAGAGACAGACAGACACAGACAGACAGGAGAGCGAGACATATTGACAGAGAAACACACAGAGGAGCGAGAGACAGAAAGCGGGAGAGAGAGAGACAGAGAGCGGGAGAGAGAGAGAGACAGACACACACACAGACAGGAGAGCGAGACATAGAGACACACAGAGGAGCGAGAGAGACAGACAGACACAGACAGACAGGAGAGCGAGACATATTGACAGAGAAACACACAGAGGAGCGAGAGACAGAGAGCGGGAGAGAGAGAGACAGACACACACACAGACAGACAGACAGACAGACAGGAGAGCGAGACATAGAGACACACAGAGGAGCGAGAGAGACAGACAGGGACAGAGAGACCTTCTGCAGTCTACATACCGGTTCCTCATGTTCAGGTTCGCTGATGTGGAAGGAGGAGGCGGAGGTGACATTTTTATGTCTCTTTGATTTCACCGGTGTGTCGTTGTCCAGGGGCCTGTCCAGGCGTTTCAGGATGGGCCGGATGATGGTGCTGGGCATGGAAGGCGAGCGGAATAGACGGCGACATTTGCTTCTAATCACCAGCTCCTGATAATGGTGATAAAGTGATAGTGGTCAGCGTCATGCACACCGGAGACCAGGAGGTGGCGCCACACCTCTCGCCGGTATAATGAGGGAATATTCTGCCATCTAAAATAATCCAGACAGACTTACCGCACTGTTCTTCACAAAGGGGCCGGTCAGCAGGTTCACCATTCCGCTCGGGAGATTCGGCTTGCCCTGAAATTCAGCAGGTCACAGTAAGTAAATGTCGGGAGCACGTACAGACCACGGGCACGTAGACACTATCATAGTGTGATTATTACCTTTCCATCGTCATTATCATCCATTATCTCCATGAACCCATCGTCATCATCATCGTGTACGGAGCAGGTCAGGGAGCATTTGCGTAGCCGGACAGGACTCTCGTCGTCCACCTGAGGCTGCTTCTTCTCTGGAGAGAACTGCGGGGAGAAAACACAGGCGTCAGATTTAGCAGCCGGATCCCAGATCTGCTCCGCTGTAGGCGCCGAGAAAGAGCGCTCACCAGGAGAGTGGGCCGTCCGGTGATCGCCTCCTCGCTGCGCGCGCGGCTGTGGGGGGCTGGGAACATGTGCGGCCTCTTGAACAAGAACACTTCCTGTAGACAGAGGACAGAAGGAGCTTAGAATATTCCGGTGCTTGCAGTGCTGCCATATAGACACACATGTACTAACATTGCCCTATATACTTCAGAGGCTGTGAGAAGCCCCGATGCCCGATGTTCAGAGAAGTGCATCGATTTTCTGCAACTGTGTCAAAATTCCTTAAGACTGGTACGATGCATGCGCTACACAGAATGGCGCACAAAGGCGCTGTAGCGATCGGGAGGTCACCGTGTACCAGAGGAGACATCCGCCAGTAACTTACATTCTCCTTGTTGTAAATGGCTGCAGGGCTACTTTCCAAGGGGCCTGGGATGTCGGGGAGTTTCCGTAAGGCCGGGCTGCCACCCAGGAGGGTCACCTACAGACACAGGATCAGTAAATCATCAGCTGTTATCAGTGGCCAGCACAGGAAGGTCATCCGCAGGTTATCTCCAAACCTAGAACCCAGACTTTATGCTGTGCAGGGTGACCCCCTACTGGCCACAATCTCAGCATGTAGCTGATAGGAAATGCGTGCGCACACACATATATATATATATATATATATATATATATATATATATATATATATATATATATATATATATACATACATATACATACACACACACACACACACAGCCAGAAAATACAAAAACTCTCGCCCCAAAAATAACACACACACACACACACACACACACACACACACACACACACACACACAGAAAATTCAAAAAGTCCCCCGGCTGCAAAAATTTCACAAAAAAACCCCAAAAACTCTCGCCCCAAAAATAACACACACACACACACACACACACACACAAAGTCTGATGCTGGAACTCACCGGCAGAGACTGTCTCCTCCGAAGCGGTAACTTAAAGCTAGAAGATAGAGAGAGAGAGAGGGGGGGTGAGCTCCATGTGATCTCATTATAACATTCATATGCGCAGGAGGCCTTATTCTGCCGCACTCGCACAATTACAGGCCCGTCCCTGGTGTCTATCCCAGCATACGCCTGTGCAGGGGCTGAGAACACCACGGTTCTGGCTCCCAACAAAAATGACCCATAGTGCGTATATGTGGTAGGGAATAGAGTGTAAGCTCCACTGGTGCAGTGACGGTCAAGTACTGCAGAATATGTGGCCATACCATGTCGCTGATCTGTCGGCAGCCCAGGGCTAATAATGGCAGAGATTAGCAGTAATGCTACTTACACCACCACGAATGGCACCAAATCCTGACACCTATGTCCTATGTCAGCGCCCTCTGCTGATGGTTATGTGCCCTGGTACCTATGTCAGCGCCCTCTGCTGATAGTTATGTGCCCTGGTACCTATGTCAGTGCCCTCTGTTGATGGTTATGTGCCCTGATACCTATGTCTGTGCCCTCATCTGATGGGTATGTGCCCTGGTACCTATGTCAGTGCCCTCTGCTGATGGTTATGTGCCCTGGTACCTATGTCAGTGCCCTCTGCTGATGGTTATGTGCCCTGATACCTATGTCTGTGCCCTCTGCTGATGGTTATGTGCCCTGGTACCTATGTCAGTGCCCTCTGCTGATGGTTATGTGCCCTGATACCTATGTCTGTGCCCTCTGCTGATGGTTATGTGCCCTGGTACCTATGTCAGTGTCCTCGTCTGATGGTTATGTGCCCTGGTACCAATGTCAGTGTCCTCTGCTGATGGGTATGTGCCCTGGTACCTATGTCAGTGCCCTCGTCTGATGGTTATGTGCCCTGGTACCTATGTCAGTGCCCTCTGCTGGTGGTTATGTGCCCTGGTACCTATGTCAGTGCCCTCTGCTGATGGTTATGTGCCCTGGTACCTATGTCAGCGCCCTCGTCTGATGGGTATGTGCCCTGGTACCTATGTCAGTGTCCTCTGCTGATGGGTATGTGCCCTGGTACCTATGTCAGTGCCCTCTGCTGGTGGTTATGTGTCCTGATACCTATGTCAGCGCCCTCTGCTGATGGTTATGTGCCCTGGTACCTATGTCAGTGCCCTCTGCTGGTGGTTATGTGCCCTGGTACCTATGTCAGCGTCCTCTGCTGATGGTTATGTGCCCTGATACCTATGTCTCTTCCCTCGTCTGATGGCTATGTGCCTTGGTACCTATGTCAGTGCCCTCGTCTGATGGTTATGTGCCCTGGTACCTATGTCAGTGCCCTCTGCTGATGGTTATGTGCCCTGATACCTATGTCTGTGCCCTCATCTGATGGGTATGTGCCCTGGTACCTATGTCAGTGCCCTCTGCTGGTGGTTATGTGCCCTGGTACCTATGTCAGTGCCCTCTGCTGATGGTTATGTGCCCTGATACCCATCAGCAGAGGGCACTGACATAGGTATAAGGGCACATAACCATCAGATGAGGGCACTGACATAGGTATCAGGGCACATAACCATCAGCAGAGGGCACTGACATAGGTACCAGGGCACATACCCATCAGATGAGGGCACAGACATAGGTATGTGCCCTGGTACCTATGTCAGTGCCCTCTGCTGATGGTTATGTGCCCTGGTACCTATGTCAGTGTCCTCGTCTGATGGGTATGTGCCCTGGTACCTATGTCAGCGCCCTCGTCTGATGGGTATGTGCCCTGATACCTATGTCAGCGCCCTCTGCTGATGGTTATGTGCCCTGGTACCTATGTCAGTGTCCTCTGCTGATGGGTATGTGCCCTGGTACCTATGTCAGTGTCCTCATCTGATGGCTATGTGCCCTGGTACCTATGTCAGTGCCCTCGTCTGATGGTTATGTGCCCTGGTACCTATGTCAGTGCCCTCTGCTGGTGGTTATGTGCCCTGGTACCTATGTCAGTGCCCTCTGCTGATGGTTATGTGCCCTGGTACCTATGTCAGCGCCCTCGTCTGATGGGTATGTGCCCTGGTACCTATGTCAGTGCCCTCTGCTGATGGTTATGTGCCCTGGTACCTATGTCAGTGCCCTCGTCTGATAGTTATGTGCCCTGGTACCTATGTCAGTGCCCTCTGCTGATGGTTATGTGCCCTGATACCTATGTCTGTGCCCTCATCTGATGGGTATGTGCCCTGGTACCTATGTCAGTGCCCTCTGCTGGTGGTTATGTGCCCTGGTACCTATGTCAGTGCCCTCTGCTGATGGTTATGTGCCCTGATACCCATCAGATGAGGGCACAGACATAGGTATCAGGGCACATAACCATCAGCAGAGGGCACTGACATAGGTACCAGGGCACATAACCATCAGCAGAGGGCACTGACATAGGTATAAGGGCACATAACCATCAGCAGAGGGCACTGACATAGGTACCAGGGTACATACCCATCAGATGAGGGCACAGACATAGGTATGTGCCCTGGTACCTATGTCAGTGCCCTCTGCTGATGGTTATGTGCCCTGGTACCTATGTCAGTGTCCTCGTCTGATGGGTATGTGCCCTGGTACCTATGTCAGCGCCCTCGTCTGATGGGTATGTGCCCTGATACCTATGTCAGCGCCCTCTGCTGATGGGTATGTGCCCTGATACCTATGTCAGCGCCCTCTGCTGATGGGTATGTGCCCTGATACCTATGTCTCTTCCCTCGTCTGATGGCTATGTGCCTTGGTACCTATGTCAGTGCCCTCGTCTGATGGTTATGTGCCCTGATACCTATGTCTGTGCCCTCATCTGATGGGAATGTACCCTGGTACCTATGTCAGTGCCCTCTGCTGATGGTTATGTGCCCTGGTACCTATGTCAGTCCCCTCTGCTGATGGGTATGTGCCCTGGTACCTATGTCAGTGCCCTCGTCTGATGGTTATGTGCCCTGGTACCTATGTCAGTGCCCTCTGCTGATGGTTATGTGCCCTGCTACCTATGTCAGCGTCCTCGGATGATGGTTATGTGCCCTGGTACCTATGTCAGTGTCCTCGTCTGATGGTTATGTGCCCTGGTACCTATGTCAGTGCCCTCGTCTGATGGTTATGTGCCCTGGTACCTATGTCAGTGCCCTCTGCTGATGGTTATGTGCCCTGGTACCTATGTCAGTGCCCTCTGCTGATGGTTATGTGCCCTGGTACCTATGTCATTGCCCTCTGCTGATGGTTATGTGCCCTGGTACCTATGTCAACGTCCTCGTCTGATGGGTATGTGCCCTGGTACCTATGTCAGCGCCCTCGTCTGATGGGTATGTGCCCTGATACCTATGTCAGCGCCCTCTGCTGATGGGTATGTGCCCTGGTACCTATGTCAGCGCCCTCTGCTGATGGGTATGTGCCCTGATACCTATGTCTCTTCCCTCATCTGATGGCTATGTGCCTTGGTACCTATGTCAGTGCCCTCGTCTGATGGTTATGTGCCCTGATACCTATGTCAGTGCCCTCTGCTGATGGTTATGTGCCCTGGTACCTATGTCAGTGCCCTCTGCTGATGGGTATGTGCCCTGGTTCCTATGTCAGTGCCCTCTGCTGATGGTTATGTGCCCTGCTACCTATGTCAGCGTCCTCGGCTGATGGGTATGTGCCCTGGTACCTATGTCAGTGTCCTCGTCTGATGGTTATGTGCCCTGGTACCTATGTCAGTGTCCTCGTCTGATGGTTATGTGCCCTGGTACCTATGTCAGCGCCCTCTGCTGATGGTTATGTGCCCTGGTACCCATGTCTGCACCCTCTGCTGATGGTTATGTGCCCTGGTACCCATGTCAGCGCCCTCGTCTGATGGTTATGTGCCCTGGTACCTATGTCAGCTCCCTCTGCTGATGGGTATGTGCCCTGGTACCCATGTCAGCGCCCTCTGCTGATGGTTATGTGCCCTGGTACCTATGTCAGTGCCCTTTGCTGATGGTTATGTGCCCTGGTACCTATGTCAGCGCCCTCTGCTGATGGTTATGTGCCCTGGTACCCATGTCAGCGCCCTCGTCTGATGGTTATGTGCCCTGGTACCTATGTCAGTGTCCTCGTCTGATGGTTATGTGCCCTGGTACCTATGTCAGCGCCCTCTGCTGATGGTTATGTGCCTTGTACTTGTCCTCTATTGTAGTCACCTGTAAGTCACTGTCATTTCTTTGTGTACACTGTAATAGGGGGCTGCAGATCCCTTATGGCGCCATATAAAAAAGGATGATAATAATAATACTCACTCATTGTTCAGAGGCCCAGCGTCAAATATAGTCTTCTCAAATCTGTGCGGAAAGAAAGGAGGGAGAATGAGATCAATAAGGGGGGGTGGGAGCAGCATTACAGGCCACAGGAGGGGGGAGGGAGCTGCATTACAGGCCACAGGAGGGGGGTGGGAGCTGCATTACAGGCCACAGGAGGGGGGGTGGGAGCTGCATTACAGCAGTATATCCTGTAGTACAGGTGGCTTGAGCCCTGCTCTGCAGACACTTAGGGGGAAATGTAATAGGATGAGAGAATCAGAGATTTGGGAAGAAATCTCCAGGTCTTATCATTTACACTGCAAAATCAGACTGAAAAAAAAATGCCGTTTCTTAACAAATCTCTCACTTTCTGATTCTCGCAGATTATTCCATTTCATAGAATATGAGCACTTCGATCTCTTGAGAGACCAGTTGTTAGTGTAGGACTTGCAGTGAGGTGGGGTCCCTTGGCGATGGGCTGCAAACTTAATGCATTGATCAATTCATTGAACTAAAACCCCATTATTTATGTATTTGTATATTAAGGCGTGTTCGTTTATTATGGTGAGTGCTGAGCCCCTGTATTTGTATTTAATAGAGCATGTGGTCACAGGCCACTGCACCCCAACCTGGGAATGGCGAGTGCTGTTTGCACCTCATTTGTAGGAATGGCGAGTGCGGTGGTACTCTGTATCCACATATATAAAACAACATTCACCCCGGCACTCTCTCATATGGTGTAATTACCAAAAAAATTCAGGCTCCGGTGCCTTCCATGACATAAACTCCATAATGCTTGCAATATATATACATCTATATATCTATCTCACACACACACACACACACCAGGGGTGAGGAGCACTGTATCTTCGCATGTGCGCTGGCAGTCATACAGGTACCAGCACACGCTAGCACTGCACACACACATCAGCGGTGAGGAGCACTGTATCTTCGCATGTGCGCTGGCAGTCATACAGGTACCAGCACACGCTAGCACTGCACACATCCATCAGCGGTGAGGAGCACTGTATCTTCGCATGTGCGCTGGCAGTCATACAGGTACCAGCACACGCTAGCACTGCACACATACATCAGCGGTGAGGAGCACTGTATCTTCGCATGTGCGCTGGCAGTCATACAGGTACCAGCACACACTAGCACTGCACACACACATCAGCGGTGAGTAGCACTGTATCTTCGCATGTGCGCTGGCAGTCATACAGGTACCAGCACACGCTAGCACTGCACACACACACCAGCGGTGAGGAGCACTGTATCTTCGCATGTGCGCTGGCAGTCATACAGGTACCAGCACACGCCAGCACTGCACACACACACCAGCGGTGAGGAGCACTGTATCTTCGCATGTGCGCTGGCAGTCATACAGGTACCAGCACACGCTAGCACTGCACACACACACCAGCGGTGAGGAGCACTGTATCTTCGCATGTGCGCTGGCAGTCATACAGGTACCAGCACTGCACACACACATCAGCGGTGAGGAGCACTGTATCTTCGCATGTGCGCTGGCAGTCATACAGGTACCAGCACACACTAGCACTGCACACACACATTAGCGGTGAGTAGCACTGTATCTTCGCATGTGCGCTGGCAGTCATACAGGTACCAGCACACGCTAGCACTGCACACACACACACACCAGCGGTGAGGAGCACTGTATCTTCGCATGTGCGCTGGCAGTCATACAGGTACCAGCACTGCACACACACATCAGCGGTGAGGAGCACTGTATCTTCGTATGTGCGCTGGCAGTCATACATGTACCAGCACACGCTAGCACTGCACACACACACCAGCGGTGAGGAGCACTGTATCTTCGCATGTGCGCTGGCTGTCATACAGGTACCAGCACACGCTAGCACTGCATACACACACCAGCGGTGAGGAGCACTGTATCTTCGCATGTGTGCTGGCAGTCATACAGGTACCTGCACACGCTAGCACTGCACACATACATCAGCGGTGAGGAGCACTGTATCTTCGCATGTGCGCTGGCAGTCATACAGGTACCAGCACACGCTAGCACTGCACACACACACCAGCAGTAAGGAGCACTGTATCTTCGCATGTGCGCTGGCAGTCATACAGGTACCAGCACACGCTAGCACTGCACACACACATCAGCGGTGAGGAGCACTGTATCTTCGCATGTGCGCTGGCAGTCATACAGGTACCAGCACACGCTAGCACTGCACACACACACACCAGCGGTGAGGAGCACTGTATCTTCGCATGTGCGCTTGGCAGTCATACAGGTACCAGCACTGCACACACACATCAGCGGTGAGGAGCACTGTATCTTCGCATGTGCGCTGGCAGTCATACAGGTACCAGCACACGCCAGCACTGCACACACAGACACGGGACGCCCTTGTGACCCAGTGACCTATTTTATCTTGGAATTCTTATGACTGCAGAGAGGGAGAAACGGAAGATTAAGCATCAGAGAGAAAATCCCAGAACAAAGCCTCCCAGTCCCGTCCCTCCCGAATGAATGCCTGGTGTGCTGGGGGAAGAGGCTTTCTATAGCTGGGCCAGCTCATTCCACCTGTATGCAAATGCTGCCTATTGTTTGGTGGGGGCTGCTCCGTTCCCTCGCCATATGTCCCACGCAGGCGTCAGGCTGAGCCCCAGCAGCTGTCGGCCGGGATCAGCAGGGACAAGCGTGGCATCTGAAAGCATCTATTCAGACCATTCATGCGGGGGGGGGGGCACGTGTGCACAGGACGTGTCCCAGGCAGACAGCGGAGAGCCGGCAGATGGGGGCACAGACCAAATTACAGCAGGAGATGGAGATTATTCCTCAGACATGCTTTATGTCCCCCCTCCCTCAGAACTCACCCCCTCCCCTCTATTCATGCATCAAACCACAACCTCCCAGTCCACCAGGGTGCCCTTTATTTTAGCAATAATTGTGTCTTTTGGAATAAGAATGGGCCTGCCCCTCCCGTTCCGCATTCAGCAGGGTAAGTGCTAGCTCTTAGGACACTTTGCACTTCAGGGGACCGAACTGAATTCAATTCCTTTCCATCTAACCATTAACCTCAATCTCCTATTCTTTCCTTTGTCCTGTCAGCCCTAGGTGTATGTGCGGAGAAACGTGGCCCTAGAGGAAAGGGCCACCCTGTGGTGAGATGGGGGGCATGTGCCCAGGCCGGGCTGCTGCTACATAATAAGTCAGAATAAGTGGGATCAGTAGAGCAGCCCGTCCGGCCGGCGCATGCCAGGGGTGAGAGGTGAAGGAAATTTAGCAGCTGTTCCTTGTAGTGTAAGCGGGCAGGGAGTGGGGGGGCCGGGACGTCACCCCCCCACCTTCCTGCCGTCCTTTATATGAAGAGAGCAGAGTTCATGAAAAGCTGCAGCAGGTGACAGCGGTGCAGACACAGACTAATTAGAGGAGACATCACACAGGAAGGTGACTCGGGGTGAGGGACCCACGTTACCCGCATACACGGAGGTGACGGCTCTACATGTGTGTAGATCTGTCTGTGCCCGCTGTGCGCACACAGGAAGGTGGCTCGGGGTGAGGGACCCACGTTACCCGGATACACAGAGGTGGCGGCTCTACATGTGTGTAGATCTGTCTGTGCCCGCTGTGCGCACACAGGAAGGTGGCTCGGGGTGAGGGACCCACGTTACCCGGATACACAGAGGTGGCGGCTCTACATGTGTGTAGATCTGTCTGTGCCCGCTGTGCGCACACAGGAAGGTGACTCGGGGTGAGGGACCCACGTTACCCGGATACACGGAGGTGGCGGCTCTACATGTGTGTAGATCTGTCTGTGCCCGCAGTGCGCACACAGGAAGGTGACTCGAGGTGAGGGACCCACGTTACCCGGATACACGGAGGTGGCGGCTCTACGTGTGTGTAGATCTGTCTGTGCCCGCAGTGCGCACTCAGGAAGGTGACACGGGGTGAGGGACCCACGTTACCCGGATACACGGAGGTGGCGGCTCTACATGTGTGTAGATCTGTCTGTGCCCGCGGTGCACACACAGGAAGGTGGCTCGGGGTGAGGGACCCACGTTACCCGGATACACGGAGGTGGCGGCTCTACATGTGTGTAGATGTGTCTGTGCCCGCGGTGCGCACACAGGAAGGTGACTCGGGGTGAGGGACCCACGTTACCCGGAGGTGGCGGCTCTACATGTGTGTAGATGTGTCTGTGTCCGCGGTGCGCACACAGGAAGGTGGCTCGGGGTGAGGGACCCACGTTACCCGGATACACGGAGGTGGCGGCTCTACATGTGTGTAGATCTGTCTGTGCCCGCGGTGCGCACACAGGAAGGTGACTCGGGGTGAGGGACCCACGTTACCCGCATACACGGAGGTGGCGGCTCTACATGTGTGTAGATCTGTCTGTGCCCGCTGTGCGCACACAGGAAGGTGACTCGGGGTGAGGAACCCACGGTACCCGGATACACGGAGGTGGCAGCTCTACATGTGTGTAGATGTGTCTGTGCCCGCG
Source organism: Crinia signifera (assembly GCF_055691185.1). Lineage (NCBI taxonomy): Eukaryota > Metazoa > Chordata > Amphibia > Anura > Myobatrachidae > Crinia > Crinia signifera. The sequence goes on from NW_028142107.1 coordinate 37,251, forward strand.
GTGCGCACACAGGAAGGTGACTCGGGGTGAGGGACCCACGTTACCCGGATACACGGAGGTGGCGGCTCTACATGTGTGTAGATGTGTCTGTGTCCGCGGTGCGCACACAGGAAGGTGACTCGGGGCGAGGGACCCACATTACCCGGAGGTGGCGGCTCTGCGTGTGTGTAGATGTGTCTGTGCCTGCGGTTGCACCGCCCCTAAGTTTGGGGACACAAAAGGGCCACTAAGGACCCTGCAGCCCTGTGTGCATTCTGCTTATACACAGTGCTCTCTGTGCTGAGGGGCAGATGGCCGGTGATAATGCACCAGCCAATCAGCTCCTAAATTACAGGCGGGTTTTGAAAAAGTACAGTTGGGAACCGATTGGATGGTGCTATATCACTGGCCAACTTCTCACTTAACCAGGCTTAATAAACCTACTCCTGAGCGATATAATACCTCTTGTCCGGTGCACTGACGCTCTGGGCTACCTACACTGGTGTGTGCTGCAGTAACTGACACGCGCGCGCACACACACACACACACACACCCACAGGCTGGGAGGGGCAGGCGCACACACACACACAGGCTGGGAGGGGAAGCACACACACAGGCTGGGAGGGGCAGGCGCACACACACACACAGGCTGGGAGGGGAAGCACACACACATACAGGCTGGGAGGGGCAGGCACACACACACGCACGCGCGCGCACACACACACACACAGGCTGGGAGGGGCAGGCACGTTTCCTGTCACTTCCGCATAGCTAGAACAGTTGCACTGTAGTAATACGCCCTATGACATCCAGCGCCGTCCCTGTGACTTTAACCCTTCCCCTGCCAGGCTTCTCCGAGCAGTCTCTCTGTATGGGAATAAGGCCCCTTCCAGAGTTCTAGGAATTTACAATTGCACTCCACAGGCCTCCAGGGGCCCAGCAACAAAGCCCTCACCTATGTTACACAGGACCGGACCTGGAAGAGTCCCAACGCCCACTCCTTACACTCTGGCTGCGGTTACCGGTGGCAATGCTGCAGGTTCAGCAGCTGCCAGGTGGAAGGGTGGGAGGGATTGTTTTACATGAGGCAGCAGTTGTACGGAGACCAGCTGTTCCTGTGCATTCCTGCAGGCTTCAGTGTGTAACAATGTACAGACAGAAGGGCTCATTCCACACCTATCTCATGTCACCTAAACCTGTTCCACAAGCTGTGCGGGGTGTAATGCACAACGGCTGGGAACGCACAGCGGCCGGGAAGGCTGGGAACGCACAGTGGCCGGGAAGGCTGGGAACGCACAGCGGCCGGGAAGGCTGGGAACGCACAGCGGCCGGGAAGGCTGGGAAAGCATAGCGACCGGGAAGGCTGGGAACGCACAGCGGCCGGGAAGGCTGGGAACGCACAGCGGCCGGGAAGGCTGGGAACGCACAGCGGCCGGGAAGGCTGGGAACGCACAGCGGCCGGGAACGCACAACGGCCGGGAACGCACAGCGGCCGGGAAGGCTGGGAACGCACAACAGCCGGGAACGCACAGCGGCCGGGAAGGCTGGGAACGCACAGCGGCCGGGAAGGCTGGGAAAGCATAGCGGCCGGGAAGGCTGGGAACGCACAGCGGCCGGGAAGGCTGGGAACGCACAGCGGCCGGGAAGGCTGGGAACGCACAGCGGCCGGGAAGGCTGGGAAAGCATAGCGGCCGGGAAGGCTGGGAACGCACAGCGGCCGGGAAGGCTGGGAACGCACAGCGGCCGGGAAGGCTGGGAACGCACAGCGGCCGGGAAGGCTGGGAACGCACAACGGCTGGGAAGGCTGGGAACGCACAGCGGCCGGGAAGGCTGGGAACGCACAGCGGCCGGGAAGGCTGGGAACGCACAGCGGCTGGGAAGGCTGGGAACGCACAGCGGCCGGGAAGGCTGGGAACGCACAGCGGCCGGGAAGGCTGGGAACGCACAGCGGCTGGGAACGCACAGCGGCCGGGAAGGCTGGGAACGCACAGCGGCTGGGAACGCACAGCGGCCGGGAAGGCTGGGAACGCACAACGGCCGGGAAGGCTGGGAACGCACAGCAGCCGGGAAGGCTGGGAACGCACAACGGCCGGGAAGGCTGGGAACGCACAGCGGCCGGGAAGGCACAGCGGCCGGGAAGGCTGGGAACGCACAGCGGCTGGGAAGGCTGGGAACGCACAGCGGCCGGGAAGGCTGGGAACGCACAGCGGCTGGGAAGGCTGGGAACGCACAGCGGCTGGGAACGCACAGCGGCTGGGAAGGCTGGGAACGCACAGCGGCCGGGAAGGCTGGGAACGCACAGCGGCCGGGAAGGCTGGGAACGCACAGCGGCCGGGAAGGCTGGGAACGCACAGCGGCCGGGAAGGCTGGGAACGCACAACGGCCGGGAACGCACAGCGGCTGGGAAGGCTGGGAACGCACAGCGGCTGGGAACGCACAGCGGCTGGGAAGGCTGGGAACGCACAGCGGCCGGGAAGGCTGGGAACGCACAGCGGCCGGGAAGGCTGGGAACGCACAGCGGCTGGGAACGCACAGCGGCCGGGAAGGCTGGGAACGCACAACGGCCGGGAAGGCTGGGAACGCACAGCAGCCGGGAAGGCTGGGAACGCACAACGGCCGGGAAGGCTGGGAACGCACAGCGGCCGGGAAGGCTGGGAACGCACAACGGCCGGGAACGCACAGCGGCTGGGAAGGCTGGGAACGCACAGCGGCTGGGAACGCACAGCGGCTGGGAAGGCTGGGAACGCACAGCGGCCGGGAAGGCTGGGAACGCACAGCGGCCGGGAAGGCTGGGAACGCACAGCGGCTGGGAACGCACAGCGGCCGGGAAGGCTGGGAACGCACAACGGCCGGGAAGGCTGGGAACGCACAGCAGCCGGGAAGGCTGGGAACGCACAACGGCCGGGAAGGCTGGGAACGCACAGCGGCCGGGAAGGCACAGCGGCCGGGAAGGCTGGGAACGCACAGCGGCCGGGAAGGCTGGGAACGCACAACGGCCGGGAAGGCACAGCGGCCGGGAAGGCTGGGAATGCACAGCGGCCGGGAAGGCTGGGAACGCACAGGGGCCGGGAAGGCTGGGAACGCACAGCGGCCGGGAAGGCTGGGAACGCACAGCGGCTGGGAACGCACAGCGGCCGGGAAGGCTGGGATCTCAGGGTGATCGGCTTATGTTTGCTGGACATTAAGGTTACCCTACATTACAAACACTCGTCAGTGGAGACAGCCGCCTGTGTGTGCATCCAGCATTAGAGGGGATATTTGCCTTTCGTGTAACACTAGAGTGTGGACTGTCCCTAGTGTAAAGATCGCACTTTTCCTGCCTTTGATTCCTGTAAACACGCCATTCACAACATGGAGTCAAGCGCGTCTCACATACTCATCACGTGTGGTTAAACACGCCTTATCACAGGATGATGGACACTTACATTTCCAGGGGGGCTTCTGGGTCCAGCGGACTTGGGAAATCCAAACAGAAACCTGAAATGGGACAAGAGGGGGATTGTTATTTACGGACAGACCATTCACCCCCCCCATGGGTTACGTCATGCTGACAGTAGTCACAGAATATGACATTATACAGCATCGATGTATCGGGTCACACTAACCGGAATCGGAGGAATCGGTGCGGATCAGGGAGGACAAGCTCGGGTAGCCCGTCCCAGGTTTTCTCTTTGGTGTATCGGCCAGGCTGTGGAGGACAGAACAGGAGAGTCACGGTCATATATATACTCAGCGTGAATCTGCTCCTAATCCCGTATACATGCTGCTGTACCACTACAAGTATCAGAATGCCCGGCCAGTGGGGGCCATCCAGTGGTTGCGGAATATGCGCAGCGCAAAAGCCTGTGTTCCTTTTTTATGATGAATTGAGCACTAGGGGGCAGTACCATTAGAGCTGGAGAGAGGGGTGATTACAGGAGATAAGGTCGTAGTGGTCGGGAAGAGGCTCTGTAGTTAAAGGATTAATATCCGGCTTTCCTACACCAATTAGGCCCTGTCAGATATCCCGCCTCAGACACTTAATCACCAATTACAAACATTTGCCTCCGGCCTGGGGGCTGTTTGTTTGTTGTCAGATTAGGCGTTATCTGTGCAGCTCCTTCCTTTGTCATTAGTCTATGCGAGGGAGTGAGGTGTCACCATGCCTCGCTGCCTCACACCTCATGCCCTGAGGGGACTCTATTCATATCACAGCACAAAGGGGACAGACCCTAATTCAGACCTGAACCCCCCGACGCTAACCATCGCATGGTTTTCCAATGGGTAGACTCAGCCGGTTACCACCCCAGACGCCGTCACCTTGTGAACAGCTAGAGAAGGAATAAAGTAGCGATATTTACGGAATCACGCATGCGTACCAAAGGCCATACGCATGAACAGTGCATCCAGAATCACCCATCCGTACCAAAGGCCGTACGCATGAACAGTGCATCCAGAATCACCCATCCGTACCAAAGGCCGTACGCATGAACAGTGCATCCAGAATCACCCATCCGTACCAAAGGCCGTACGCACGAACAGCGCATCCAGAATCACCCATCCGTACCAAAGGCCGTACGCATGAACAGCGCATCCAGAATCACCCATCCGTACCACAGGCCGTACGCATGAACAGTGCATCCAGAATCACCCATGCGTACCAAAGGCCGTACGCATAAACAGTGCATCCAGAATCACCCATCCGTACCAAAGGCCGTACGCATAAACAGCGCATCCAGAATCACCCATGCGTACCAAAGGCCGTACGCATGAACAGTGCATCCAGAATCACCCATCCATACCAAAGGCCGTACGCATGAACAGTGCATACAGAATCACCCATCCGTACCACAGGCCGTACGCACGAACAGCGCATCCAGAATCACCCATCCGTACCAAAGGCCGTACGCACGAACAGCGCATCCAGAATCACCCATCCGTACCAAAGGCCGTACGCACGAACAGCGCATCCAGAATCACCCATGCGTACCAAAGGCCGTACGCATGAACAGTGCATCCAGAATCACCCATCCATGCCAAAGGCCGTACGCATGAACAGCGCATCCAGAATCACCCATCCGTACCACAGGCCGTACGCATGAACAGCGCATCCAGAATCACCCATCCATACCAAAGGCCGTACGCATGAACAGTGCATCCAGAATCACCCATGCGTACCAAAGGCCATACGCATGAACAGCGCATCCAGAATCACCCATCCGTACCAAAGGCCGTACGCATGAACAGTGCATCCAGAATCACCCATGCGTACCACAGGCCGTACGCATGAACAGTGCATCCAGAATCACCCATCCATACCAAAGGCCGTACGCATGAACAGTGCATCCAGAATCACCCATCCGTACCACAGGCCGTACGCATGAACAGTGCATCCAGAATCACCCATCCGTACCACAGGCCGTACGCATGAACAGTGCATCCAGAATCACCCATGCGTACCAAAGGCCGTACGCATGAACAGTGCATCCAGAATCACCCATGCGTACCAAAGGCCGTACGCATGAACAGTGCATCCAGAATCACCCATCCGTACCACAGGCCGTACGCATGAACAGTGCATCCAGAATCACCCATCCGTACCACAGGCCGTACGCATGAACAGCGCATCCAGAATCACCCATCCGTACCACAGGCCGTACGCATGAACAGCGCATCCAGAATCACCCATCCGTACCACAGGCCGTACGCATGAACAGCGCATCCAGAATCACCCATCCGTACCAAAGGCCGTACGCATGAACAGCGCATCCAGAATCACCCATCCGTACCAAAGGCCGTACGCATGAACAGTGCATCCAGAATCACCCATCCGTACCTAAGGCCGTACGCATGAACAGTGCATCCAGAATCACCCATCCGTACCACAGGCCGTACGCATGAACAGCGCATCCAGAATCACCCATCCGTACCACAGGCCGTACGCATGAACAGTGCATCCAGAATCACCCATCCGTACCAAAGGCCGTACGCATGAACAGCGCATCCAGAATCACCCATCCGTACCACAGGCCGTACGCATGAACAGTGCATCCAGAATCACCCATCCGTACCAAAGGCCGTACGCATGAACAGTGCATCCAGAATCACCCATCCGTACCAAAGGCCGTACGCATGAACAGTGCATCCAGAATCACCCATCCGTACCAAAGGCCGTACGCATGAACAGTGCATCCAGAATCACCCATCCGTACCAAAGGCCGTACGCATGAACAGTGCATCCAGAATCACCCATCCATACCAAAGGCCGTACGCATGAACAGTGCATCCAGAATCACCCATGCGTACCACAGGCCGTACGCATGAACAGTGCATCCAGAATCACCCATCCATACCAAAGGCCGTACGCATGAACAGTGCATCCAGAATCACCCATGCGTACCACAGGCCGTACGCATGAACAGTGCATCCAGAATCACCCATCCGTACCACAGGCCGTACGCATGAACAGCGCATCCAGAATCACCCATCCGTACCAAAGGCCGTACGCATGAACAGTGCATCCAGAATCACCCATCCGTACCACAGGCCGCACGCATGAACAGCGCATCCAGAATCACCCATCCGTACCACAGGCCGTACGCATGAACAGCGCATCCAGAATCACCCATCCATACCACAGGCCGTACGCATGAACAGCGCATCCAGAATCACCCATCCGTACCACAGGCCGTACGCATGAACAGTGTATCCAGAATCACCCATCCGTACCACAGGCCGTACGCATGAACAGCGCATCCAGAATCACCCATCCGTACCAAAGGCCGTACGCATGAACAGTGCATCCAGAATCACCCGCTGTGCGAATTCACACGGCAGCGATCAGATCTGAATCAGGCCCTATATACATGGTAGGCCGGGACGCGGTCATTGGCTCACCACCAAGTAGGTCGACAAGCATTAGGTCGACATGGTTTTTTTTTTTACTATTTTTTGAGCCGACAGGCGGTATTTCATGCCCTACCATCAGGGCCGGCACCACCACTAGACCCCCCCCAGATGGAGGGGAGTGGCACCGGCGGCAGCCTCAACTCCCCCCCTCCTCCGGCACACTTAGCAGCACCGGCGGCTGCATCAGCCCCAACACCCCCTGCCAAACCCCTCGTGGAATGCCAATTACCGCCCCACCCCCCGGGGAGCAGTTGAGCACTGGAGCGCCCACCCCCCGCCTGGGGTGCTCCGGTGCCTTGCACTGGCACTGCCTACCATCCACTAGGGCGTGGTGGGAGAATAAAATAGCCCGAAGCATGGTGAGCGTAGCAAGCCATGCGAGGGGTCGCAGTGCTACGTTTCCCAACCTTACCCAACTTAACCTAATGACCCTATTGACGTTACCCATGCTGTTGACCTAATGATCCATACCCGGTAGGCAGTTGCCTGGGGATACACAACGGCAGCCATCTTGTTCCCCAGGAGCTTGGCGTACAGCTGCTCTCCTCAGTGACTGATAACCGCCAGCATGTCACAAGGACTCTTCCCATTATCAGCGGACAATTACCGCCCCTATATGTCTGTGCAGATACATATACAGTATACAGGCCTGCATGACATCACTATGCGGTGTATATAATGTGCAGATACAGATACAGTATACAGGCCTGCATGACATCACTATGCGGTGTATATAATGTGCAGATACAGATACAGTATACAGGCCTGCATGACATCACTATGCGGTGTATATAATGTACACATACAGATACAGTATACAAGCCTACATGACATCACTATGCGGTGTATATAATGTGCAGATATATATATACAGTATACAAGCCTACATGACATCACTATGCGGTGTATATAATGTGCAGATACAAATACAGTATACAGGCCTACATGACATCACTATGCGGTGTATATAATGTGCAGATACATATACAGTATACAGGCCTGCATGACATCACTATGCGGTGTATATAATGTGCACAGCAAATAAATGCCTAAACCCTGCTATATTACCACACAATGGGCACATATATCGGGAACATCGGAAGTCAAATCTTCGCATGTATAAACGTAAAAAATAATATGCCCAAATCTACAGAAAGAAAAGCAGTAAATGTGCAGCAACTACTATAGTATACAACACCTAATCTGTACAGGTATCAATACAATAACCAATACGCACAGGTATAAATACAACACCTAATCTGTACAGGTATCAATACAATAACCAATACGCACAGGTATAAATACAACACCTAATCTGTACAGGTATCAATACAATAACCGATATGCACAGGTATAAATACAATACCTAATCTGTACAGGTATAAATACAATACCTAATCTGTACAGGTATCAATACAATAACCGATATGCACAGGTATAAATACAATACCTAATCTGTACAGGTATCAATACAATAACCGATATGCACAGGTATAAATACAACACCTAATCTGTACAGGTATCAATACAATAACCGATATGCACAGGTATAAATACAACACCTAATCTGTACAGGTATCAATACAATAACCGATATGCACAGGTATAAATACAACACCTAATCTGTACAGGTATAAATACAATAACCGATATGCACAGGTATAAATATAATACCTAAGCTGTACATGTATCAATACAATAACTGATATGCACAGGTATAAATACAATACCTAATCTGCACAGGTATCAATACAATAACCGATATGCACAGGTATAAATACAATACCTAATCTGTACAGGTATCAATACAATAACCAATACACACAGGTATAAATACAATACCTAATCTGTACAGGTATCAATACAATACCTAATCTGTACAGGTATCAATACAATACCTAATCTGTACAGGTATCAATACAATAACCGATATGCACAGGTATAAAGCAATACCGAATCTGTACAGGTATCAATACAATAACCGATATGCACAGGTATAAATACAATACCTAATCTGTACAGGTATCAATACAATAACCAATACACACAGGTATAAATACAATACCTAATCTGTACAGGTATCAATACAATACCTAATCTGTACAGGTATCAATACAATACCTAATCTGTACAGGTATCAATACAATAACCGATATGCACAGGTATAAAGCAATACCGAATCTGTACAGGTATCAATACAATAACCGATATGCACAGGTATAAAGCAATACCGAATCTGTACAGGTATCAATACAATAACCGATATGCACAGGTATAAATACAATACCTAATCTGTACAAAGTATTAATACAATAACCAATATGCACAGGTATAAATACAATACCTAATCTGTACAGGTATCAATACAATAACCGATATGCACAGGTATAAATACAACACCTAATCTGTACAGGTATCAATACAATAACCGATATGCACAGGTATAAAGCAATACCGAATCTGTACAGGTATCAATACAATAACCGATATGCACAGATATAAATACAATACCTAATCTGTACAGGTATCAATACAATAACCAATATGCACAGGTATAAAGCAATACCTAATCTGTACAGGTATCAATACAATAACCAATATGCACAGGTATAAAGCAATACCGAATATGTACAGGTATCAATACAATAACCGATATGCACAGGTATAAATACAATACCTAATCTGTACAGGTATCAATACAATAACCGATATGCACAGGTATAAATACAATACCTAATCTGTACAGGTATCAATACAATAACCGATATGCACAGGTATAAATACAACACCTAATCTGTACAAAGTATCAATACAATAACCAATATGCCCAGGTATACATGCAATAACTGATATGCCCAGGTATACATGCAATAACCGATATGCACATGCAATAACCGATATTCCCATGTATACATGCAATAACCGATATTCCCATGTATACATGCAATAACCAATATGCACATGCAATAACCGATATGCCCAGGTATACATGCAATAACCAATATGCACATGCAATAACCGATATTCCCATGTATACATGCAATAACCAATATGCACATGCTATAACCGATATGCCCAGGTATACATGCAATAACCGATATGCCCAGGTATACATGCAATAACCGATATGCCCATGTATACATGCAATAACCGATATGCCCAGGTATACATGCAATAACCGATATGCACATGCAATAACCGATATGCCCAGGTATACATGCAATAACCGATATGCCCAGGTATACATGCAATAACCAATATGCACATGCAATAACCGATATTCCCATGTATACATGCAATAACCGATATGCCCAGGTATACATGCAATAACCAATATGCACATGCAATAACCGATATGCCCAGGTATACATGCAATAACCGATATGCCCAGGTATACATGCAATAACCGATATGCACATGCAATAACCGATATGCCCAGGTATACATGCAATAACCAATATGCACATGCAATAACCGATATGCCCAGGTATACATGCAATAACCGATATGCCCAGGTATACATGCAATAACCGATATGCACATGCAATAACCGATATGCCCAGGTATACATGCAATAACCAATATGCACATGCAATAACCAATATGCCCAGGTATACATGCAATAACCGATATGCATGCAATAACCGATATGCCCAGGTATACATGCAATAACCGATATGCCCAGGTATACATGCAATAACCGATATGCCCAGGTATACATGCAATAACCGATATGCCCAGGTATACATGCAATAACCGATATGCCCAGGTATACATGCAATAACCGATATGCCCAGGTATACATGCAATAACCGATATGCCCAGGTATACATGCAATAACCAATATGCACATGCAATAACCGATATGCCCAGGTATACATGCAATAACCGATATGCCCAGGTATACATGCAATAACCGATATGCCCAGGTATACATGCAATAACCGATATGCCCAGGTATACATGCAATAAGCATATAATAAGAATACAGCCATGCCTGCCAGGACACCCAGCAGTAGCAGCACACACACGGGGTCACTCTCACCTCCCCAGGCCGGCCAGCTGGTTCATGTTGAAGGCCAGGCTAGTGACCGGGGACAGGACTCCAGTCTCTGCAGGCAGCAGGCTCCGGACCCCGCTCAGGACACTCAGGGTATTGGGGCGGCTGGGACTGAAGTCATTCAGCATCTTCTCCATCTCCATGGTCCCGGGTGCAGGCAGAGACACAGGCCGGGGGGGCAGCGGGGCACAGGCCGGGGAGCAGCGGGGGCACAGGCCGGGGGGCAGCGGGGGCACAGGCCGGGGACACGGGGCACAGGCCGGGGGGCAGCGGGGGCACAGGCCGGGGAGCAGCGGGGGCACAGGCCGGGGACACGGGGCACAGGCCGGGGGGCAGCGGGGGCACAGGCCGGGGAGCAGCGGGGGCACAGGCCGGGGAGCAGCGGGGGCACAGGCCGGGGACACGGGGGCACAGGCCGGGGACACGGGTCTCTCATCCACCAGGCAGCGCACTATTTATATTCGAATAATAACAGAGGCCTGAGGCAGAGACACAACCAATGGCCGGGCCCGGGAGGAGGGGACCGGGGAGGAGGAGACCGGCGGGGAGGGGACCGGGGCTGCTGCTGTCACTGCTGCCGTGCCCACATCTGCCGCCTCCTCCTGTATATATACAGCTATATACCACCCTGTATACAGCTATATACTGTACTATATACCACCCTGTATACAGCTATATACTGTACTATATACCACCCTGTATACAGCTATATACTGTATTATATACCACCCTGTATACAGCTATATACTGTACTATATACCACCCTGTATACAGCTATATACTGTACTATATACCACCCTGTATACAGCTATATACTGTACTATATACCACCCTGTATACAGCTATATACTGTGTTATATACCACCCTGTATACAGCTATATACTGTACTATATACCACCCTGTATACAGCTATATACTGTACTATATACCACCCTGTATACAGCTATATACTGTACTATATACCACCCTGTATACAGCTATATACTGTACTATATACCACCCTGTATACAGCTATATACTGTACTATATACCACCCTGTATACAGCTATATACTGTACTATATACCACCCTGTATATACAGCTATATACTGTACTATATACCACCCTGTATACAGCTATATACCACCCTGTATACAGCTATATACTGTACTATATACCACCCTGTATATACAGCTATATACTGTACTATATACCACCCTGTATACAGCTATATACTGTACTATATACCACCCTGTATACAGCTATATACTGTACTATATACCACCCTGTATACAGCTATATACTGTACTATATACCACCCTGTATACAGCTATATACTGTACTATATACCACCCTGTATACAGCTATATACTGTACTATATACCACCCTGTATACAGCTATATACTGTACTATATACCACCCTGTATACAGCTATATACTGTACTATATACCACCCTGTATACAGCTATATACTGTACTATATACCACCCTGTATATACAGCTATATACTGTACTATATACCACCCTGTATACAGCTATATACCACCCTGTATACAGCTATATACTGTACTATATACCACCCTGTATATACAGCTATATACTGTACTATATACCACCCTGTATACAGCTATATACTGTACTATATACCACCCTGTATACAGCTATATACTGTACTATATACCACCCTGTATACAGCTATATACTGTACTATATACCACCCTGTATACAGCTATATACTGTACTATATACCACCCTGTATATACAGCTATATACTGTACTATATACCACCCTGTATACAGCTATATACCACCCTGTATACAGCTATATACTGTACTATATACCACCCTGTATATACAGCTATATACTGTACTATATACCACCCTGTATACAGCTATATACTGTACTATATACCACCCTGTATACAGCTATATACTGTACTATATACCACCCTGTATACAGCTATATACTGTACTATATACCACCCTGTATACAGCTATATACTGTACTATATACCACCCTGTATACAGCTATATACTGTACTATATACCACCCTGTATACAGCTATATACTGTACTATATACCACCCTGTATACAGCTATATACTGTACTATATACCACCCTGTATACAGCTATATACTGTACTATATACCACCCTGTATATACAGCTATATACTGTACTATATACCACCCTGTATACAGCTATATACCACCCTGTATACAGCTATATACTGTACTATATACCACCCTGTATATACAGCTATATACTGTACTATATACCACCCTGTATACAGCTATATACTGTACTATATACCACCCTGTATACAGCTATATACTGTACTATATACCACCCTGTATACAGCTATATACTGTACTATATACCACCCTGTATACAGCTATATACTGTACTATATACCACCCTGTATACAGCTATATACTGTACTATATACCACCCTGTATACAGCTATATACTGTACTATATACCACCCTGTATACAGCTATATACTGTACTATATACCACCCTGTATACAGCTATATACTGTACTATATACCACCCTGTATATACAGCTATATACTGTACTATATACCACCCTGTATACAGCTATATACCACCCTGTATACAGCTATATACTGTACTATATACCACCCTGTATATACAGCTATATACTGTACTATATACCACCCTGTATACAGCTATATACTGTACTATATACCACCCTGTATACAGCTATATACTGTACTATATACCACCCTGTATACAGCTATATACTGTACTATATACCACCCTGTATACAGCTATATACTGTACTATATACCACCCTGTATATACAGCTATATACTGTACTATATACCACCCTGTATACAGCTATATACCACCCTGTATACAGCTATATACTGTACTATATACCACCCTGTATATACAGCTATATACTGTACTATATACCACCCTGTATACAGCTATATACTGTACTATATACCACCCTGTATACAGCTATATACTGTACTATATACCACCCTGTATACAGCTATATACTGTACTATATACCACCCTGTATACAGCTATATACTGTACTATATACCACCCTGTATACAGCTATATACTGTACTATATACCACCCTGTATACAGCTATATACTGTACTATATACCACCCTGTATACAGCTATATACTGTACTATATACCACCCTGTATACAGCTATATACTGTACTATATACCACCCTGTATATACAGCTATATACTGTACTATATACCACCCTGTATACAGCTATATACCACCCTGTATACAGCTATATACTGTACTATATACCACCCTGTATATACAGCTATATACTGTACTATATACCACCCTGTATACAGCTATATACTGTACTATATACCACCCTGTATACAGCTATATACTGTACTATATACCACCCTGTATACAGCTATATACTGTACTATATACCACCCTGTATATACAGCTATATACTGTACTATATACCACCCTGTATACAGCTATATACCACCCTGTATACAGCTATATACTGTACTATATACCACCCTGTATACAGCTATATACTGTACTATATACCACCCTGTATATACAGCTATATACTGTACTATATACCACCCTGTATACAGCTATATACCACCCTGTATACAGCTATATACTGTACTATATACCACCCTGTATACAGCTATATACTGTACTATATACCACCCTATATACTGTGTTATATACCACCCTGTATACAGCTATATACTGTACTATATACCACCCTATATACTGTGTTATATACCACCCTGTATACAGCTATATACTGTACTATATACCACCCTGTATACAGCTATATACTGTACTATATACCACCCTATATACTGTACTATATACCACCCTGTATACAGCTATATACCACCCTGTATACAGCTATATATACTGTACTATATACCACCCTGTATATACAGCTATATACTGTACTATATACACCCTGTATACAGCTATATATACTGTACTATATACCACCCTGTATACAGCTATATACTGTACTATATACCACCCTGTATACAGCTATATACCACCCTGTATACAGCTATATACTGTACTATATACCACCCTGTATAAAGCTATATACTGTACTATATACCACCCTGTATACAGCTATATACCACCCTGTATACAGCTATATACTGTACTATATACCACCCTGTATACAGCTATATACTGTACTATATACCACCCTGTATACAGCTATATACCACCCTGTATACAGCTATATACTGTACTATATACCACCCTGTATACAGCTATATACTGTACTATATACCACCCTGTATACTGCTATATACTGTACTATATACCACCCTGTATACAGCAATATACCACCCTGTAAACAGCTATATACTGTACTATATACCACCCTGTATACAGCTATATACCACCCTGTAAACAGCTATATACTGTACTATATACCACCCTGTATACAGCTATATACTGTTCTATATACCACCCTGTATATACAGCTATATACTGTACTCTATACCACCCTGTATACAGCTATATACTGTATTATATACCACCCTGTATACAGCTATATACCACCCTGTATACAGCTATATACCACCCTGTATACAGCTATATACCACCCTGTATACAGCTATATACCACCCTGTATACAGCTATATATACTGTACTATATACCACCCTGTATATACAGCTATATACCACCCTGTATACAGCTATATACTGTACTATATACCACCCTGTATAAAGCTATATACTGTACTATATACCACCCTGTATACAGCTATATACCACCCTGTATACAGCTATATACTGTACTATATACCACCCTGTATACAGCTATATACTGTACTATATACCACCCTGTATACAGCTATATACCACCCTGTATACAGCTATATACTGTACTATATACCACCCTGTATACAGCTATATACTGTACTATATACCACCCTGTATACTGCTATATACTGTACTATATACCACCCTGTATACAGCAATATACCACCCTGTAAACAGCTATATACTGTACTATATACCACCCTGTATACAGCTATATACCACCCTGTAAACAGCTATATACTGTACTATATACCACCCTGTATACAGCTATATACTGTTCTATATACCACCCTGTATATACAGCTATATACTGTACTATATACCACCCTGTATACAGCTATATACTGTATTATATACCACCCTGTATACAGCTATATACCACCCTGTATACAGCTATATACCACCCTGTATACAGCTATATACCACCCTGTATACAGCTATATACCACCCTGTATACAGCTATATATATACTGTACTATATACCACCCTGTATACAGCTATATACTGTACTATATACCACCCTGTATACAGCTATATACTGTACTATATACCACCCTGTATACAGCTATATACTGTACTATATACCACCCTGTATACAGCTATATACCACCCTGTATACAGCTATATATACTGTACTATATACCACCCTGTATACAGCTATATACTGTATTATACTGTATATCACCCTGTATACAGCTATATACCACCCTGTATACAGCTATATACTGTTATATATATATATTGTGCCCATAGTGGTAATGCCCCCAGACATTCTGATATGGGTATGTGACACCATGATCAGCACGAGGAGCCCAAGAGCTTGCAGTCAATATAAACGGTCTGTAAATTCTGCTGAGATCCCCCCCCCCCCCCCCCCCCCACAGCTCAGTGACCCCTGTGGGTTTTTGTCAGCCTGTTGTGACCCATTGTCTGTTATAGCATTGTATACAGCTGCGGGACAATGGCCCTTATTCTAGTTGAATCGGACGGATGCGTATTTTCGGACAGGAACCGATTGTCCTTAGCCCCGCCTACCGTACGGATCGCTCACACCGTCCGAACGTGGTAAAACACAGAGCGAACGGACCGCGAGTGTGTGTTTCATGTAAACACCTCCTCTCTGATGGACCGAGCGGTCAGACAGCACTGAGTGCTCCAGACCACTCGGACATTTCTCCGTGCGAAAGCAGGGATATGGGCGGGCAGCTGGCATCCAGCTATATCATATGTCCGCCCCCCACATGTGCGTCACGGCCGCATTACCGTACGTACGCCCAGCGTTTTCATGGGAACGCCCATGAAACGCGGGGCGTACGCATATGGTAATGAGCCCAAACAGCCCTTCACGCCCCTCTCCTCCCCTGCTCGGACGGTTCTGACCGATAATTTTCTGCACGGAACTCACACCGTGTTCGTACGTGCGACGCGTTTGCACATGCGCAGATACCAAACATCGGCCGTCCAACCGAACACGGAGCCGTCCGACTCAATCAGAATAAGGACCAATGTGTGGTGCACACCCAGCCTGGCCTCTGGTTACTGCTGCTGTAATCTGTAACTACTGAGGCCCCCGGCTGCATGTCCTGCGTGTGCAGTGCTGTAATTACTGAGGCCCCCGGCTGCATGTCCTGCGTGTGCAGTGCTGTAATTACTGAGGCCCCCGGCTGCATGTCCTGCGTGTGCGGTGCTGTAATTACTGAGGCCCCCGTCTGCATGTCCTGCATGTGCGATGCTGTAATTACTGAGGCCCCCGGCTGCATGTCCTGCATGTGCGATGCTGTAATTACTGAGGCCCCCGGCTGCATGTCCTGCGTGTGCGGTGCTGTAATTACTGAGGCCCCTGGCTGCATGTCCTGCGTGTGCGATGCTGTAATTACTGAGGTCCCCGGCTGCATGTCCTGCATGTGCGATGCTGTAATTACTGAGGCCCCCGGCTGCCTGTCCTGCATGACCTGCGTGTTCTGCGTGACCTGCGTGTGCTGCGTGTGCGATGCTGTAATTACTGAGGCCCCCGGCTGCGTGTCCTATATGTTCTGTGTGTCCTGCATGTGCGATGTTGTAATTACTGAGGGCCTCGGCTGCCTGTCCTGCGTGTGCGATGCTGTAATTACTGAGGCCCCCGGCTGCATGTCCTGCGTGTGCGATGCTGTAATTACTGAGGCCCCCGGCTGCGTGTCCTGCGTGTGCGATGCTGTAATTACTGAGGCCCCCGGCTGCGTGTCCTGCGTGTGCGATGCTGTAATTACTGAGGCCCCCGGCTGCGTGTCCTGTATGTTCTGTGTGTCCTGCATGTGCGATGTTGTAATTACTGAGGTCCCCGGCTGCCTGTCCTGCGTGTGCGATGCTGTAATTACTGAGGCCCCCGGCTGCGTGTCCTGCGTGTGTGATGCTGTAATTACTGAGGCCCCCGGCTGCGTGTCCTGCGTGTGCGATGCTGTAATTACTGAGGCCCCCGGCTGCGTGTCCTGTATGTTCTGTGTGTCCTGCATGTGCGATGTTGTAATTACTGAGGCCCCCGGCTGCATGTCCTGCGTGTGCGATGCTGTAATTACTGAGGGCCCCGGCTGCATGTCCTGCATGACCTGCGTGTTCTGCGTGACCTGCGTGTGCTGCGTGTGCGATGCTGTAATTACTGAGGCCCCCGGCTGCGTGTCCTATATGTTCTGTGTGTCCTGCATGTGCGATGTTGTAATTACTGAGGGCCCCGGCTGCCTGTCCTGCGTGTGCGATGCTGTAATTACTGAGGCCCCCGGCTGCATGTCCTGCGTGTGCGATGCTGTAATTACTGAGGCCCCCGGCTGCGTGTCCTGCGTGTGCGATGCTGTAATTACTAAGGCCCCCGGCTGCGTGTCCTGTATGTTCTGTGTGTCCTGCATGTGCGATGTTGTAATTACTGAGGCCCCCGGCTGCCTGTCCTGCATGTGCGATGCTGTAATTACTGAGGCCCCCGGCTGCGTGTCCTGCATGTGCGATGCTGTAATTACTGAGGCCCCCGGCTGCGTGTCCTGCGTGCGCGATGCTGTAATTACTGAGGCCCCCGGCTGCGTGTCCTGTATATTCTGTGTGTCCTGCATGTGCGATGTTGTAATTACTGAGGCCCCCGGCTGCATGTCCTGCGTGTGCGATGCTGTAATTACTGAGGCCCCCGGCTGCATGTCCTGCGTGTGCGATGCTGTAAATACTGAGGCCCCCGGCTGCGTGTCCTGTATGTTCTGTGTGTCCTGCATGTGCGATGTTGTAATTACTGAGGCCCCCGGCTGCATGTCCTGCGTGTGCGATGCTGTAATTACTGAGGCCCCCGGCTGCGTGTCCTGTATGTTCTGTGTGTCCTGCATGTGCGATGTTGTAATTACTGAGGCCCCCGGCTGCATGTCTTGCGTGTGCGATGCTGTAATTACTGAGGCCCCCGGCTGCATGTCCTGCGTGTGCGATGCTGTAATTACTGAGGCCCCCAGCTGCATGTCCTGCGTGTGCGATGCTGTAATTACTGAGGCCCCCGGCTGCGTGTCCTGTGTGTTCTGTGTGTCTTGCATGTCCTGCGTGTGCGATGCTGTAATTACTGAGGGCCCCGGCTGCATGTCCTGCGTGTGCGATGCTGTAATTACTGAGGCCCCCGGCTGCGTGTCCTGTGTGTTCTGTGTGTCTTGCATGTCCTGCGTGTGCGATGCTGTAATTACTGAGGGCCCCGGCTGAGTGTCCTGCTTGTGCGATGCTGTAATTGCTGCCATATGGGGTCCGACGTATCTCACAGAGAGGCCTATGTCTCAGTGGTGTTATGTATATACAATGTGGCATTCATTATAGTGTGTGTATATATATATATATATATATATATATTTATATATATATATATAAGTGAACACGTAGCCACCTTACTTGGTTAACGTTTCAGCCTTTTAATGGCTTTTATCAAATCAGCATACATACATATATATATATATATATACAGGGCAACGTGCTTAAGCACAGATTGCTCAGCACACATGGCTGCACACGCGTGATGTACCTGCAATGTGTGTACACACACACACACGTAGTAGATTGCTGCAATTTTCCCAGGGTGATCCTGTGTCCCTGGCACTGTACTAATCTCTTCAGCAGAGAATGAGCTGGGGTCTGTATACAATACGTCCCATCCCCCGATATTCTGGGGATTTGTATTGCACAGAGGAGACAGACTAATGTAGCCGCAGTTATCACATATGTCCCAGTGATCATTAGGGAGAGTCCCCCTCTATATACACAGCAGAGTATATCACGCCCAAATATTGCATTAACTCCTCCTAACTATGCACACATGCGTCTGTGGCAGAACATATGTACCGCCACAAACATACATGTATATACATATGTGCCACCACACATACCTGTATACACATATGTACCGCCACACGCATACATGTATATACATATGTACTTCCACACACATACATGTATATACATATGTACCACCACAGACATACATGTATAAACATATGTACCGACACACACATACATGTTTATACATTTGTACCGCCGCAAACATACATGTATATACATATGTGCCACCACACATACATGTATATACATATGTGCCGCCACACACATACATGTATATACATACGTACCGTCCCACACATACATGTATATACATATGTACCGCCACACACATACATGTATATACATATGTTCCACCACACACATACATGTATATACATATGTGCCGCCACACACATACATGTATATACATAGGTACCGCAACACACATACATGTATATACCAGGGTTGCCTACCTGACCCTCTCCTTCAGGGAAAAAAAGGGTCTGCTCCTGGGCTTCCCTGGTAATGTATGATTGCCAGCACCTGTGGTGGCACCTTTCTTATCAGTTACCTAGCTCCTCACAGGTGCTGGCAATCCTACATTATCCATACCTCCCAGCATGCCCCTCTCCAGGAGGACACAATGCTCTGTTCCTGGGCATCCCTGGTAATGTATGATTGCCAGCACCTGTGGTGACACCTTTCTTATCAGTTACCTACCTCCCCACAGGTACTGGCAATCCTACATTATCCATACCTCCCAGCATGTCCCTCTGCTCTGCTCCTAGGCTTCCCTGGTAATGTATGATTGCCAGCACCTGTGGTGACACCTTTCTTATCAGTTACCCAGCTCCCCACAGGTGCTGGCAATCATACATTATCCATACCTCCCAGCATGCCCCTCTCCAGGAGGACACAATGCTCTGCTCCTGGGCTTCCCTGGTAATGTATGATTGCCAGCACCTGTGGTGACACCTTTCTTATCAGTTAACTAGCTCCCCACAGGTGCTGGCAATCCTACATTATCCATACCTCCCAGCATGCCCCTCTCCAGGAGGAAACAATGCTCTGTTCCTGGGCTTCCCTGGTAATGTATGAATGCCAGCACCTATGGTGACACCTTTCTTATCAGTTACCTAGCTCCCCACAGGTGCTGGCAATCATACATTATCCATACCTCCCAGCATGCCCCTCTCCAGGAGGACACAATGCTCTGTTCCTGGGCTTCCCTGGTAATGTATGATTGCCAGCACCTGTGGTGACACGTTTCTTATCAGTTACCTAGCTCCCCACAGGTGCTGGCAATCCTACATTATCCATACCTCCCAGCATGCCGCTCTCCAGGAGGACACAATACACTGCTCCTGGGCCTCCCTGGTAATGTATGATTGCCAGCACCTGTGGTGACACTTTTCTTATCAGTTACCTAGCGCCCCACAGGTGCTGGCAATCCTACATTATCCATACCTCCCAGCATGCCCCTCTCCAGGAGGACACAATGCTCTGCTCCTGGGCTTCCCTGGTAATGTATGATTGCCAGCACCTGTGGTGACACCTTTCTTATCAGTTACCTAGCTCCCCACAGGTGCTGGCAATCATACATTATCCATACCTCCCAGCATGCCCCTCTCCAGGAGGACACAATGCTCTGTTCCTGGGCTTCCCTGGTAATGTATGATTGCCAGCACCTGTGGTGACACCTTTCTTATCAGTTACCTAGCTCCCCACAGGTGCTGGCAATCCTACATTATCCATACCTCCCAGCATGCCGCTCTCCAGGAGGACACAATGCACTGCTCCTGGGCCTCCCTGGTAATGTATGATTGCCAGCACCTGTGGTGACACTTTTCTTATCAGTTACCTAGCGCCCCACAGGTGCTGGCAATCATACATTATCCATACCTCCCAGCATGCCCCTCTCCAGGAGGACACAATGCTCTGCTCCTGGGCTTCCCTGGTAATGTATGATTGCCAGCACCTGTGGTGACACCTTTCTTATCAGTTACCTAGCTCCCCACAGGTGCTGGCAATCCTACATTATCCATACCTCCTAGCATGCCCCTCTCCAGGAGGACACAAAGCTCTGTTCCTGGGCTTCCCTGGTAATGTATGATTGCCAGCACCTGTGGTGACACCTTTCTTATCAGTTACCTAGCTTCCCACAGGTGCTGGCAATCATACATTATCCATACCTCCCAGCATGCCCCTCTCCAGGAGGACACAATGCTCTGTTCCTGGGCTTCCCTGGTAATGTATGATTGCCAGCACCTGTGGTGACACCTTTCTTATCAGTTACCTAGCTCCCCACAGGTGCTGGCAATCCTACATTATCCATACCTCCCAGCATGCCCCTCTCCAGGAGGACACAATGCTCTGTTCCTGGGCTTCCCTGGTAATGTAGGATTGCCAGCACCTGTGGTGACACCTTTCTTATCAGTTACCTAGCTCCCCACAGGTGCTGGCAATCATACATTATCCATACCCCCAGCATGCCCCTCTCCAGGAGGACACAATGCTCTGCTCCTGGGCCTCCCTGGTAATGTATGATTGCCAGCACCTGTGGTGACACTTTTCTTATCAGTTACCTAGCTCCCCACAGGTGCTGGCAATCATACATTATCCATACCTCCCAGCATGCCCCTCTCCAGGAGGACACAATGCTCTGTTCCTGGGCTTCCCTGGTAATGTATGATTACCAGCACCTGTAGTGACACCTTTCTTATCAGTTACCTAGCTCCCCACAGGTGCTGGCAATCCTACATTATCCATACCTCCCAGCATCCCCCTCTCCAGGAGGACACAATGCTCTGTTCCTGGGCTTCCCTGGTAATGTAGGATTGCCAGCACCTGTGGGGAGCTAGGTAACTGATAAGAACGGTGTCACCACAGGTGCTGGCAATCCTACATTACCAGGGAAGCCTAGGAGCAGAGCATTGTGTCGTCCTGGAGAGGGGCATGCTGGGAGGTATGGATAATGTAGGATTGCCAGCACCTGTGGGGAGCTAGGTAACTGATAAGAAAGGTGTCACCACAGGTGCTGGCAATCATACATTACCAGGGAAGCCCAGGAACAGAGCATTGTGTCCTCCTGGAGAGAGGCATGCTGGGAGGTATGGATAATGTAGGATTGCCAGCACCTGTGGGGAGCTAGGTAACTGATAAGAAAGGTGTCACCACAGGTGCTGGCAATCATACATTACCAGGGAAGTCCAGGAACAGAGCATTGTGTCCTCCTGGAGAGGGGCATGCTGGGAGGTATGGATAATGTAGGATTGCCAGCACCTGTGGGGAGCTATGTAACTGATAAGAAAGGTGTCACCACAGGTGCTGGCAATCATACATTACCAGGGAAGCCAAGGAGCAGAGCATTGTGTCCTCCTGGAGAGGGGCATGCTGGGAGGTATGGATAATGTAGGATTGCCAGCACCTGTGGGGAGCTAGGTAACTGATAAGAAAGGTGTCACCACAGGTGCTGGCAATCATACATTACCAGGGAAGCCCAGGAACAGAGCATTGTGTCCTCCTGGAGAGGGGCATACTGGGAGGTATGGATAATGTAGGATTGCCAGCACCTGTGGCGAGCTAGGTAACTGATAAGAAAGGTGTCACCACAGGTGCTGGCAATCCTACATTACCAGGGAAGCCCAGGAGCAGAGCATTGTGTCCTCCTGGAGAGGGGCATGCTGGGAGGTATGGATAATGTAGGATTGCCAGCACCTGTGGGGAGCTAGGTAACTGATAAGTAAGGTGTCACCACAGGTGCTGGCAATCATACATTACCAGGGAAGCCCAGGAACAGAGCATTGTGTCCTCCTGGAGAGGGGCATGCTGGCAGGTATGGATAATGTATGATTGCCAGCACCTGTGAGAAACTAGGTAACTGATAAGAAAGGTCTCACCACAGGTGCTGTCAATCCTACATTACCAGGGAAGTCCAGGAACAGAGCATTGTGTCCTCCTGGAGAGGGGCATGCTGGGAGGTATGGATAATGTATGATTGCCAGCACCTGTGGGGAGCTAGGTTACTGATAAGAAAGGTGTCACCACAGGTGCTGGCAATCATACATTACCAGGGAAGCCCAGGAACAGAGCATTGTGTCCTCCTGGAGAGAGGCATGCTGGGAGGTATGGATAATGTAGGATTGCCAGCACCTGTGGGGAGCTAGGTAACTGATAAGAAAGGTGTCACCATAGGTGCTGGCAATCATACATTACCAGGGAAGCTCAGGAGCAGAGCATTGTGTCCTCCTGGAGAGGGGCATGCTGGGAGGTATGGATAATGTAGGATTGCCAGCACCTGTGGGGAGCTAGGTAACTGATAAGAACAGTGTCACCACAGGTGCTGGCAATCATACATTACCAGGGAAGCCCAGGAGCAGAGCATTGTGTCCTCCTGGAGAGGGGCATGCTGGGAGGTATGGATAATGTAGGATTGCCAGCACCTGTGGGGAGCTGGGTAACTGATAAGAAAGGTGTCACCACAGGTGCTGGCAATCATACATTACCAGGGAAGCCCAGGAACAGAGCATTGTGTCCTCCTGGAGAGGGGCATGCTGGGAGGTATGGATAATGTATGATTGCCAGCACCTGTGGGGAGATAGGTAACTGATAAGAAAGGTATCACCACAGGTGATGGCAATCATACATTACCAGGGAAGCCCAGGAACAGAGCATTGTGTCCTCCTGGAGAGGGGCATGCTGGGAGGTATGGATAATGTAGGATTGCCAGCACCTGTGGGGAGCTAGGTAACTGATAAGAAAGGTGTCACCACAGGTGATGGCAATCATACATTACCAGGGAAGCCCAGGAACAGAGCATTGTGTCCTCCTGGAGAGGGGCATGCTGGGAGGTATGGATAATGTATGATTGCCAGCACCTGTGGGGAGCTAGGTAACTGATAAAAAAAGGGGTCACCACAGGTGCTGGCAATCACACATTACCAGGCAAGTCGAGGAACAGAGCATTGTGTCCTCCTGGAGAGGGGCATGCTGGGAGGTATGGATAATGTATGATTGCCAGCACCTGTGGGGAGCTAGGTAACTGATAAGAAAGGTGTCACCACAGG
The DNA here is from genome assembly GCF_055691185.1 of Crinia signifera. Lineage (NCBI taxonomy): Eukaryota > Metazoa > Chordata > Amphibia > Anura > Myobatrachidae > Crinia > Crinia signifera. The sequence goes on from NW_028142107.1 coordinate 62,365, forward strand.
TGCTGGCAATCACACATTACCAGGGAAGTCGAGGAACAGAGCATTGTGTCCTCCTGGAGAGGGGCATGCTGGGAGGTATGGATAATGTAGGATTGCCAGCACCTGTGGGGATCTGGGTAACTGATAAGAAAGGTGTCACTACAGGTGCTGGTAATCATACATTACCAGGGAAGCCTAGGAACAGAGCATTGTGTCCTCCTGGAGAGGGGCATGCTGGGAGGTATGGATAATGTATGATTGCCAGCACCTGTGGGGAGCTAGGTAACTGATAAGAAAGGTGTCACCACAGGTGATGGCAATCATACATTACCAGGGAAGCCCAAGAACAGAGCATTGTGTCCTCCTGGAGAGGGGCATGCTGGGAGGTATGGATAATGTAGGATTGCCAGCACCTGTGGGGAGCTAGGTAACTGATAAGAAAGGTGTCACCACAGGTGATGGCAATCATACATTACCAGGGAAGCCCAGGAACAGAGCATTGTGTCCTCCTGGAGAGGGACATGCTGGGAGGTATGGATAATGTATGATTGCCAGCACCTGTGGGGAGCTAGGTCACTGATAAGAAAGGTGTCAGCACAGGTGCTGGCAATCCTACATTACCAGGGAAGCCCAGGAACAGAGCATTGTGTCCTCCTGGAGAGGGGCATGCTGGGAGGTATGGATAATGTATGATTGCCAGCACCTGTGGGGAGCTAGGTAACTGATAAGAAAGGTGTCACCACAGGTGCTGGCAATCATACATTACCAGGGAAGCCCAGGAGCAGAGCATTGTGTCCTCCTGGAGAGGGGCATGCTGGGAGGTATGGATAATGTATGATTGCCAGCACCTGTGGGGAGCTAGGTAACTGATAAGAAAGGTGTCACCACAGGTGCTGGCAATCATACATTACCAGGGAAGCCCAGGAGCAGAGCATTGTGTCCTCCTGGAGTGGGGCATGCTGGGAGGTATGGATAATGTATGATTGCCAGCACCTGTGGGGAGCTAGGTAACTGATAAGAAAGGTGTCACCACAGGTGCTGGCAATCATACATTACCAGGGAAGCCCAGGAGCAGAGCATTGTGTCCTCCTGGAGAGGGGCATGCTGGGAGGTATGGATAATGTAGGATTGCCAGCACCTGTGGGGAGCTGGGTAACTGATAAGAAAGGTGTCACCACAGGTGCTGGCAATCATACATTACCAGGGAAGCCCAGGAGCAGAGCATTGTGTCCTCCTGGAGAGGGGCATGCTGGGAGGTATGGATAATGTATGATTGCTATCACCTGTGGGGAGCTAGGTAACTGATAAGAAAGGTGTCACCACAGGTGCTGGCAATCATACATTACCAGGGAAGCCCAGGAACAGAGCATTGTGTCCTCCTGGAGAGGGGCATGCTGGGAGGTATGGATAATGTATGATTGCCAGCACCTGCGGGGAGCTAGGTAACTGATAACAAAGGTGTCACCACAGGTGCTGGCAATCATACATTACCAGGGAAGCCCAGGAGCAGAGCATTGTGTACTCCTGGAGAGGGGCATGCTGGGAGGTTTGGATAATGTATGATTGCCAGCACCTGTGGGGAGCTAGGTAACTGATAAGAAAGGTGTCCCCACAGGTGCTGGCAATCATACATTACCAGGGAACCCCAGGGACAGAGCATTGTGTCCTCCTGGAGAGGGGCATGCTGGGAGGTATGGATAATGTAGGATTGCCAGCACCTGTGGGGAGCTAGGTAACTGATAAGAAAGGTGTCACCACAGGTGATGGCAATCATACTTTACCAGGGAAGCCCAGGAACAGAGCATTGTGTCCTCCTGGAGAGGGGCATGCTGGGAGGTATGGATAATGTATGATTGCCAGCACCTGTGGGGAGCTAGGTAACTGATAAGAAAGGTGTCACCACAGGTGATGGCAATCATACTTTACCAGGGAAGCCCAGGAACAGAGCATTGTGTCCTCCTGGAGAGGGGCATGCTGGGAGGTATGGATAATGTATGATTGCCAGCACCTGTGGGGAGCTAGGTAACTGATAAGAAAGGTGTCACCACAGTTGCTGGCAATCATACATTACCAGGGAAGTCGAGGAACAGAGCATTGTGTCCTCCTGGAGAGGGGCATGCTGGGAGGTATGGATAATGTATGATTGCCAGCACCTGCGGGGAGCTAGGTAACTGATAACAAAGGTGTCACCACAGGTGCTGGCAATCATACATTACCAGGGAAGCCCAGGAGCAGAGCATTGTGTACTCCTGGAGAGGGGCATGCTGGGAGGTTTGGATAATGTATGATTGCCAGCACCTGTGGGGAGCTAGGTAACTGATAAGAAAGGTGTCACCACAGGTGCTGGCAATCCTACATTACCAGGGAAGTCCAGGGGCAGAGTATTGTGTCCTCCTGGAGAGGGGCATGCTGGGAGGTATGGATAATGTATGATTGCCAGCACCTGTGGGGAGCTAGGTAACTGATAAGAAAGGTGTCCCCACAGGTGCTGGCAATCATACATTACCAGGGAATCCCAGGGACAGAGCATTGTGTCCTCCTGGAGAGGGGCATGCTGGGAGGTATGGATAATGTAGGATTGCCAGCACCTGTGGGGAGCTAGGTAACTGATAAGAAAGGTGTCACCACAGGTGATGGCAATCATACTTTACCAGGGAAGCCCAGGAACAGAGCATTGTGTCCTCCTGGAGAGGGGCATGCTGGGAGGTATGGATAATGTAGGATTGCCAGCACCTGTGGGGAGCTAGGTAACTGATAAGAAAGGTGTCACCACAGGTGATGGCAATCATACTTTACCAGGGAAGCCCAGGAACAGAGCATTGTGTCCTCCTGGAGAGGGGCATGCTGGGAGGTATGGATAATGTATGATTACCAGCACCTGTGGGGAGCTAGGTAACTGATAAGAAAGGTGTCACCACAGGTGATGGCAATCATACTTTACCTGGGAAGACCAGGAACAGAGCATTGTGTCCTCCTGGAGAGGGGCATGCTGGGAGGTATGGATAATGTAGGATTGCCAGCACCTGTGGGGAGCTAGGTAACTGATAAGAAAGGTGTCACCACAGGTGATGGCAATCATACTTTACCAGGGAAGCCCAGGAACAGAGCATTGTGTCCTCCTGGAGAGGGGCATGCTGGGAGGTATGGATAATGTATGATTGCCAGCACCTGTGGGGAGCTAGTAACTGATAAGAAAGGTGTCACCACAGGTGCTGGCAATCATACATTACCAGGGAAGCCCAGGAACAGAGCACTGTGTCCTCCTGGAGAGAGGCATGCTGGGAGGTATAGATAATGTAGGATTGCCAGCACCTGTGGGGAGCTAGTAACTGATAAGAAAGGTGTCACCACAGGTGCTGGCAATCATACATTACCAGGGAAGCCCAGGAGCAGAGCATTGTATCCTCCTGGAGAGGGGCATGCTGGGAGGTATGGATAATGTATGATTGCCAGCACCTGTGGGGAGCTAGTAACTGATAAGAAAGGTGTCACCACAGGTGCTGGCAATCATACATTACCAGGGAAGCCCAGGAACAGAGCACTGTGTCCTCCTGGAGAGAGGCATGCTGGGAGGTATAGATAATGTAGGATTGCCAGCACCTGTGGGGAGCTAGGTAACTGATAAGAAAGGTGTCACCACAGGTGCTGGCAATCCTACATTACCAGGGAAGCCCAGGAGCAGAGCATTGTGTCCTCCTGGAGAGGGGCATGCTGGGAGGTATGGATAATGTATGATTACCAGCACCTGTGGTTTGAAGAAAGAAACTCAGGGAGCCCGAGGTGTGCTCCCACCACCACCAGTGACGTGACTAAACGCGTGCACAGGGGGCAGCCGTACGAACGTGTGGCCCTCTCCCAAAGGAGAAAGGCCCCATGGTTCCCCTGACCTCCCTCAGCCATAAGGCCTAGGAAGGAAAAAAGGGATCGGTGGGTCCTCTTCGCCGAAGCTTAGAGAGACCCGCGTTTCCTCCACCCCCGGAAGGGTTTCGGACGGTGGGTCCTCCGCACCCGAAGGTTTGGAGGAACCCGCTTAGGCTTCCCTCCGCCTTGCGGCTCGGGGTTGCCCTCGAGGGAACCGGGACTCTCCCCAAAAGGTGAAGAGTCCCAGTCACGTTTGGGGAACGGAAGGCCCGTTAGGGACAGCCGCACTACCCAAATGAAAAAACGTGACAAACTAACGAAAAACGTGAAGTGCAAAACGTGCAAATCATAAAAAGAAAAAAATAAGGCCCTAGCCAGAAGGCCGGGGGGGGGGGTGAAAAATTGTCCTACCCCATCCAAAAGGACAGGGTAAGGACGTGAAGCGCTAACCTAAAGGGAAGTGCGCAGTGCAAGTGCCATTCGTGCAAGGTGACTTGGGATCACCCGTGCATGTCCGGCACCCCCGAGTTTCCCCGGGGGCACAGTGCAGCCTCGGACTCCAGGCAGCCAGCCAGTCAGCGTCCGACCAAGTGTTTCTCCGTCTCAACAGCAGGCACTTTCCAGCCCCTGGCATGGGAATGGGTACTCCACTGGGCCTTTCGAAAGACTCCCTTAGGGGCTGCACCCCCTCCGGAAGAGCAATCTACTCAGTCCCAGTGTTTCTCCGCTCCCAGGGTTAAGGTACTAAGCTGGGCCTTTCGCGGTCTCCCCATCAGAGGCTACGAACCTCTGGAACAGGAGCCATCTACTCAGTCCCAACCTTTCTCCGCTCCCTGGGATTGGATACTAGACTGAGCCTTTCGCTGACTCATCCTTCGGGGGCTACAAACCCCGTCAAGAGAGTCAAACTACTAGGCCCAGTGTTTCTCCCCCCCTCTTACCAGTGGATTTACGGAAACAACACCTCCTACCAAAGGCAGAGGTGAAGATACTTAGTGAGACTTTTCACTACTCCCGGGAAAAAACAGAGGGGTCCCACACCCTCCGCCCATCAGAGCAGCTACTCAGTCTCACCTTTCTCTATTCTCTGCCAGAGGCCAGTCCATACCCAACTGATAAGAACAGATACTACACTTGATCTTAGCCAAAAGGCCGAGAAGCGAAGCCCAGGAACAGAGCATTGTGTCCTCCTGGAGAGGAGCATGCTGGGAGGTATGGATAATGTATGATTGCCAGCACCTGTGGGGAGCTAGGTAACTGATAAGAAAGGTGTCACCACAGGTGCTGGCAATCCTACATTACCAGGGAAGCCCAGGAGTAGAGCATTGTATCCTCCTGGAGAGGGGCATGCTGGGAGGTATGCAGACATATGAGAGTCACCCCCCAATCATTGGGAAAGCTGGCTGCTATGTATGAATGATAACAAATCTCTCAGCCATCTGTGGGACCTGTGAGCGGGAAATACAGATGGACAGCGGGAGATGCAGCATGATAGGGAGTATGGGATGTGCTTCCATTCAGGTGAAAATGAAGGGAACTCCCAGTCACCCAGCGTATGTGTGATAAGAATGCTCAGCCTCATCTCTCAGGTGCTAATTAGGCATGTTATGTCAGCGGGCGTGCTAATCACCCACACAAACGTCTCAGCAAACAAGGGACAAACACACAATGGGCGGTATTCAATGAGGCTGATTCGCCAGGTTTTTATGGCGAATTTGTGCTGTTTGGCGAATTTTGGACAAAAACGGTGAATCACCCTATTCAATGACCACATGGCGAATACATTTGAAGGTTTTGTTCGCCATGATTTACCGAGTAGCAATCGCTATCTTTTTATGGAGAAGTGGAAGGTGAACTTTTAAAATAAAGTGTTTTGTTTTTTACATTTGGTGTCAAAAAATCCAGAATTTTAGTCTGAGGAGGGGCATGCTATTTTTATTCATGTGCTGTAAGCCAGCAGCAGGGGGCGCCGGAGCCGAGCCGCTCATTAGATATTCATATATTCACTGCACCCGATCTTTACGATCGGGTGTAGTGAATATAGCGGTCCCCTGCTGGCACCCCCGGGGGGCAGCCTGTGCTGCCTGGCACCCGGGGAGCCCACCTCCCCCCCACAAACGTTCTGGGGCAGGCAGAGAGACTTCCATCTCTCTGCCTGCCACCGTCCTCAGGCTCCCTGCGGCGTTCGCCGCAGGAGCTCATATTCGCCGGTCAGGGGCAGCGAGCCCCTGACTCGTTGAATACCGGAGCCGGCGAGGCTCCGGAACGTGGCGAATGTGCAGCGAATCCTAAAAAGGATTCGCTGCACCTCGCAGGTATTCTCATTGAATACCGCCCACTGACGTCATGTGAATAAATACCACCACACACTGACAACATGTGAATAAATATCACCACACACTGACGACATGTGACTAAATACCACCACACACTGACAACATGTGAATAAAAACCACCACACACTGACGACATGTGAATAAATACCACCACACACTGATGACATGTAACTAAGTACCACCACACACTGACGACATGTGAATAAATATCACCACACACTGACAACATGTGAATAAATATCACCACACACTGACGACATGTGAATAAATATCACCACACACTGACAACGTGAATAAATATCACCACACACTGACGACATGTGAATAAATACCACCACACACTGACAACATGTGAATAAATATCACCACACACTGACGACATGTGAATAAATATCACCACACACTGACGATATGTGAATAAAAACCACCACACACTGACGACATGTGAATAAATATCACTACACACTGACGACATGGTAATAAAAACCACCACACAATGACGAAATGTGAATAAATATCACCACACAATGACGACATGTGAATAAATATCACCACACACTGACGACATGTGAATAAATACCACCACACACTGACGACATGTGAATAAATATCACTACACACTGACGACATGTGAATAAATACCACCACACACTGACAACATGTGAATAAATATCACTACACACTGACGACATGTAACTAAGTACCACCACACACTGACGACATGTGAATAAATATCACCACACACTGACGACATGTGAATAAATACCACCACACACTGACGACATGTGAATAAATACCACCACACACTGACGACATGTGAATAAAAACCACCACACACTGACGACATGTGAATAAATATCACTACACACTGACGACATGTGAATAAATATCACCACACACTGACGTCATGTGAATAAATATCACCACACACTGACGACATGTGAATAAAAACCACCACACACTGACGACATGTGAATAAATACCACCACACACTGACGACATGTGAATAAATATCACTACACACTGACGACATGTAACTAAGTACCACCACACACTGACGACATGTGAATAAATATCACCACACACTGACAACATGTGAATAAATATCACCACACACACTGACAACATGTGACTAAATATCACCACACACTGACGACATGTGACTAAATACCACCACACACTGATGACATGTAACTAAGTACCACCACACACTGCCGACATGTGAATAAATATCACCACACACTGACGACATGTGAATAAAAACCACCACACACTGACGACATGTGAATAAATACCACCACACACTGACGACATGTGACTAAATACCACCACACACTGACAACATGTGAATAAAAACCACCACACACTGACGACATGTGAATAAATATCACTACACACTGACGACATGGTAATAAAAACCACCACACAATGACGACATGTGAATAAATATCACCACACAATGACGACATGTGAATAAATATCACCACACACTGACGACATGTGAATAAATACCACCACACACTGACGACATGTGAATAAATATCACTACACACTGACAACATGGTAATAAAAACCACCACACAATGACGACATGTGAATAAATATCACTACACACTGACGACATGTGAATAAATACCACCACACACTGACGACATGTGAATAAATATCACTACACACTGACGACATGGTAATAAAAACCACCACACAATGACGACATGTGAATAAATATCACCACACACTGACGACATGTGAATAAATATCACCACACACTGACGACATGTGAATAAATATCACTACACACTGACGACATGTGAATAAAAACCACCACACACTGAAAAGTCTCCTGGGTGCCATTTTATATATATTTATTGATACACAGATCTGTATCATCCATTGGGTTAGAAGTGAAGTGATGGGATGATCAATAGATTGTAAGCGTGCGAGCAGGGCCCTCCTGCCTCTATATCCGTTTGTTACTACCCAGTTTGTTTTATCACTGTCTCCTATTGTAGAGCGTAACGGAATCGGCTGCACTACATAAGAAACTGTAAAAAAATAAAATAAAATGATCACGACCCCTACTGTGCAGACTGCTGACCACAGATATACAGCGGGAATTGCTGGGGAGGGTTCTGGAAGAACCCTCTCCTGGGAATAATTGCGGTGTGTAATACTTAGGTTACAGCAGGTAACACGTTCTGGAGCTTTATAGATAGGATAGTTTTGCAGCCGCTGACTCTCTGGGCGCTGCAGCCGCTGACTCTCTGGGCGCTGCAGCCGCTGACTCTCTGGGCGCTGCAGCCGCTGACTCTCTGGGCGCTGCAGCCGCTGATTCTCTGGGCGCTGCAGCCGCTGACTCTCTGGGCGCTGCAGCCGCTGACTCTCTGGGCGCTGCAGCCGCTGACACTCTGGGCGCTGCAGCCGCTGACTCTCTGGGCGCTGCAGCCGCTGACACTCTGGGCGCTGCAGCCGCTGACACTCTGGGCGCTGCAGCCGCTGACTCTCTGGGCGCTGCAGCCGCTGACTCTCTGGGCGCTGCAGCCGCTGACTCTCCTATGACTATTACATGCTGCCAATGTGTATCTAGCTCCCGACAGACATAAAGGATTGTAAGTTCTGTGGGTTGAGGCTGGTGCATTATGGAGATTATTCTGGTTGACACACAGTGCTGCAAATTTTTTAGCCTGCCCGCAACTCACAAATGCCGCTGCCGCCGCACCCCATTCTGCCTGCACGGCTGTGAATGGATGTTTTTGCCAAACATCGCGGCCTATGGGTTGACACCCACATCATCCGACCATCGCCGTCCATGGAATGATGTGGTGAGCACACTCTGAGGTGTCTTAGTTTTGCGTGTATCTTGCAGGGGAACATGGCGGGCAGCTAACATTTGGCCCACCCCCACAACCCGCGTCACTGGGTGATTTCCATGGGCACGACTACCCACCGCTGCCCCGCGCCCCCTGGCCGCAATGGTGGGTGCTAGCGTCCGGCAAACACTCTGCTCGCACCCTGCGCATGGGCAGAAATGTGCCTGCGCAGTACAAAAACATTGCGCACCATTGCAAATGTGCCAGGTCCAATATACAGGTGCATACGGGATAGTGGCCCAGGTCACTACCCCCAGCGTGGGATCAGAGGTCAGTACACCCTTAGGCCGTGCTGAGGTGATAACAATGGCAGGCCAGGCCCTTTGGTGTGAGAAGCATATGGTGGATGTTTCCATAACACCTTCCATTCACATCCTCATTACAATACCCCTATTATACCCCATTAATCCTGAGGCCGGGGGAGGACAAGGGGCCACCAGCAGGAGAGGAGACTGTGGTGGATCCACAGTGCTGTACAAGTGGCGCAATGGAAGTAACCGTTTATATACTGTATATTCCCTATGCTGCTCTAACACCTCTGTGTAATATGGGACTCAGTATACGGGCAGAGCGGAAACCTCCTCATCTAACTAGTAACACAGTGTGGTCTGATTATTCCTACCGGGGTCCTGGCCCCCTCTCGCTCTCTGTAGTGACTAGATGCGATGTGATTGGTTGGCTCTGTGTAATATGGGACTAGTATACGGACTGAGCGGAAACCTCCTCATCTAACTAATAACACAGTGTGGTCTGATTATTCCTACCAGGGTCCTGGCCCCCTCTCGCTCTCTGTAGTGATTAGATGCGATGTGATTGGTTGGCTCTGTGTAATATAGGACTCAGTATACGGGCACAGCGGAAACCTCCTCATCTAACTAATAACACAGTGTGGTCTGATTATTCCTACCGGGGTCCTGGCCCCCTCTCGCTCTCTGTAGTGATTAGATGCGATGTGATTGGTTGGCTCTGTGTAATATGGGACTCAGTATACGGGCACAGCGGAAACCTCCTCATCTAACTAATAACACAGTGTGGTCTGATTATTCCTACCGGGGTCCTGGCCCCCTCTCGCTCTCTGTAGTGATTAGATGCGATGTGATTGGTTGGATCTGTGTATTATAGGACTCAGTATACGGACACAGCGGAAACCTCCTCATCTAACTAATAACACAGTGTGGTCTGATTATTCCTACCGGGGTCCTGGCCCCCTCTCGCTCTCTGTAGTGATTAGATGCGATGTGATTGGTTGGCTCTGTGTAATATGGGACTCAGTATACGGGCAGAGCGGAAACCTCCTCATCTAACTAATAACACAGTGTGGTCTGATTATTCCTACCGGGGTCCTGGCCCCCTCTCGCTCTCTGTAGTGATTAGATGCGATGTGATTGGTTGGCTCTGTGTAATATAGGACTCAGTATACGGACACAGCGGAAACCTCCTCATCTAACTAATAACATAGAGTGGTCTGATTATTCCTACCGGGGTCCTGGCCCCCTCTCGCTCTCTGTAGTGATTAGATGCGATGTGATTGGTTGGCTCTGTGTAATATGGGACTCAGTATACGGGCAGAGCGGAAACCTCCTCATCTAACTAATAACACAGTGTGGTCTGATTATTCCTACCGGGGTCCTGGCCCCCTCTCGCTCTCTGTAGTGATTAGATGCGATGTGATTGGTTGGCTCTGTGTAATATAGGACTCAGTATACGGACACAGCGGAAACCTCCTCATCTAACTAATAACATAGAGTGGTCTGATTATTCCTACTGGGGTCCTGGCCCCCTCTCGCTCTCTGTAGTGATTAGATGCGATGTGATTGGTTGGTTCTGTGTAATATAGGACTCAGTATACGGACAGAGCGGAAACCTCCTCATCTAACTAATAACACAGTGTGGTCTGATTATTCCTACCGGGGTCCTGGCCCCCTCTCGCTCTCTGTAGTGATTAGATGCGATGTGATTGGTTGGCTCTGTGTAATTTGGGACTCAGTATACAGGCAGAGCGGAAACCTCCTCATCTAACTAATAACACAGTGTGGTCTGATTATTCCTACCGGGGTCCTGGCCCCCTCTCGCTCTCTGTAGTGATTAGATGCGATGTGATTGGTTGGCTCTGTGTAATATAGGACTCAGTATACGGACACAGCGGAAACCTCCTCATCTAACTAATAACATAGAGTGGTCTGATTATTCCTACCGGGGTCCTGGCCCCCTCTCGCTCTCTGTAGTGATTAGATGCGATGTGATTGGTTGGTTCTGTGTAATATAGGACTCAGTATACGGGCACAGCGGAAACCTCCTCATATAACTAATAACACAGTGTGGTCAGATTATTCCTACCGGGGTCCTGGCCCCCTCTCGCTCTCTGTAGTGATTAGATGCGATGTGATTGGTTGGCTCTGTGTAATATGGGACTCAGTATACGGGCACAGCGGAAACCTCCTCATCTAACTAATAACACAGTGTGGTCTGATTATTCCTACCGGGGTCCTGGCCCCCTCTCGCTCTCTGTAGTGATTAGATGCGATGTGATTGGTTGGCTCTGTGTAATATGCAGGGCCGGTGCAAGGCACCGGAGCGCCCCAGGCGAGTCGGGCTGGGGGCGCCCCGGTGCCGGGGGGGGGGGGGGTGGGTGGGGGTGGGGGTGGTGTGTGTGAGGTGTGGGGTGGGTACCTGTCGGTCGGCGCAGTCTATTTAAATCTGGCGGCGGAGGCAGCGGGGGTCCCTGCAGTCTATTAAAAATCACGAGCGCTATCCGCCGGGCTATGCGGAAGCGCTTCTAGTGTGAAAACTCTGGCAGCACGCTGATTGGCTGAGATCAGCGTGCGCCGTGCTGCCAGAGTTTTCACACTAGAAGCGCTTCCGCATAGCCCGGCGGATAGCGCTCGTGATTTTTAATAGACTGCAGGGACCCCCGCTGCCTCCGCCGCCAGATTGAAATAGACAGCGCCGGTAGGACAGGTACCCGGGCGGCATTTTCCGCCCTCCAGTGGCCGGCGCCCTAGGCAAATGCCTAGGTTTGCCTAGTGGTGGCGCCGGCCCTGGTAATATGGGACTCAGTATATGGGCACAGCGGAAACCTCCTCATCTAACTAATAACACAGTGTGGTCTGATTATTCCTACCGGGGTCCTAGCCCCCTCTCGCTCTCTGTAGTGATTAGATGCGATGTGATTGGTTGGCTCTGTGTAATATGGGACTCAGTATATGGGCACAGCGGAAACCTCCTCATCTAACTAATAACACAGTGTGGTCTGATTATTCCTACCGGGGTCCTGGCCCCCTCTCGCTCTCTGTAGTGATTAGATGCGATGTGATTGGTTGGCTCTGTGTAATATAGGACTCAGTATATGGGCACAGCGGAAACCTCCTCATCTAACTAATAACACAGTGTGGTCTGATTATTCCTACCGGGGTCCTGGCCCCCTCTCGCTCTCTGTAGTGATTAGATGCGATGTGATTGGTTGGATCTGTGTAATATAGGACTCAGTATACGGGCAGAGCGGAAACCTCCTCATCTAACTAATAACACAGTGTGGTCTGATTATTCCTACCGGGGTCCTGGCCCCCTCTCGCTCTCTGTAGTGATTAGATGCGATGTGATTGGTTGGCTCTGTGTAATTTGGGACTCAGTATACGGGCACAGCGGAAACCTCCTCATCTAACTAATAACACAGTGTGGTCTGATTATTCCTACCGGGGTCCTGGCCACCTCTCGCTCTCTGTAGTGATTAGATGCGATGTGATTGGTTGGCTCTGTGTAATATGGGACTCAGCATACGGGCACAGCGGAAACCTCCTCATCTAACTAGTAACACAGTGTGGTCTGATTATTCCTACCGGGGTCCTGGCCCCCTCTCGCTCTCTGTAGTGATTAGATGTGATGTGATTGGTTGGCTCTGTGTAATATGGGACTCAGTATACGGGCACAGCGGAAACCTCCTCATCTAACTAGTAACACAGTGTGGTCTGATTATTCCTACCGGGATCCTGGCCCCCTCTCGCTCTCTGTAGTGATTAGATGCGATGTGATTGGTTGGCCCTGTGTAATATAGGACTCAGTATATGGGCACAGCGGAAACCTCCTCATCTAACTAATAACACAGTGTGGTCTGATTATTCCTACCGGGGTCCTGGCCCCCTCTCGCTGTCTGTAGTGATTAGATGCGATGTGATTGGTTGGCTCTGTGTAATATAGGACTCAGTATATGGGCACAGCGGAAACCTCCTCATCTAACTAATAACACAGTGTGGTCTGATTATTCCTACCGGGGTCCTGGCCCCCTCTCGCTCTCTGTAGTGATTAGATGCGATGTGATTGGTTGGCTCTGTGTTGCTACCTGTACACAAGCCCACCGTGTAATGACACAAATATGGCCTAATGGGATTTAGCCTGAGGGACGGCTTACACTTCCTCAGGCTGCTAAACACTCCGCAGGTGGGACCGCAGCACAAGGGAGGCTATAATGGGAGGCTATAATGGGAGGCTATAATGGGAGGCTGCTACAATCACCACTCATCAGTCATCTATCTCTCTGTACATCACCAGAGTATTACCAGAGAGCTGTCATTGCCAGATAGCGGTGACCGCAATACACTGTCCCAATTGTTATCATTATTCTGAATGTAAAATTGCTGAACATAGGGGATGATTCCGCAGGGGTCACATACGGTGCTCGATCCATAGCAATGCAAATACAAGAGGAGGTGCATTCCACCTCCTGCCTCCATACCACCTCCTGCCTCCATACCACCTCCTGCCTCCATACCACCTCCTGCCTCCATACCACCACCTGCCTCCATACCACCACCTGCCTCCATACCACCTCCTGCCTCCATACCACCACCTGCCTCCATACCACCTCCTGCCTCCATACCACCTCCTGCCTCCATACCACCTCCTGCCTCCATACCACCTCCTGCCTCCATACCACCTCCTGCCTCCATACCACCACCTGCCTCCATACCACCACCTGCCTCCATACCACCTCCTGCCTCCATACCACCACCTGCCTCCATACCACCTCCTGCCTCCATACCACCTCCTGCCTCCATACCACCTCCTGCCTCCATACCACCACATGCCTCCATACCACCACCTGCCTCGAAACCACCTCCTGCCCCCATACCACCACCTGCCCCCATACCACCTCCTGCCTCCATACCACCACCTGCCTCCATACCACCTCCTGCCTCCATACCATCTTCTGCCTCCATACCACCTCCATACCATCTCCTGCCTCCATACCACCTCCATACCATCTCCTGCCTCCATACTACCTCCTGCCTTCATTCCACCTCCTGCCTCCATACCATCTCCTGCCTCCATACCACCTCCTGCCTCCATACCATCTCCTGCCTCCATACCATCTCCTGCCTCCATACCACCTCCTGCCTCCATACCACCTCCTGCCTCCATACCACCACCTGCCTCCATACCACCTCCTGCCTCCATACCACCACCTGCCTCCATACCACCTCCTGCCTCCATACCGCCTCCTGCCTCCATACCGCCTCCTGCCTCCATACCGCCACCTGCCTCCATACCGCCACCTGCCTCCATACCGCCTCCTGCCTCCATACCGCCTCCTGCCTCCATACTGCCTCCTGCCTCCATACCGCCTCCTGCCTCCATACCACCTCCTGCCTCCATACCACCTCCTGCCTCCATACCATCTCCTGCCTCCATACCACCACCTGCCTCCATACCACCACCTGCCTCCATACCACCTCCTGCCTCCATACCACCTCCTGCCTCCATACCACCTCCTTCCTCCATACCACCACATGCCTCCATACCACCACCTGCCTCCATACCACCTCCTGCCCCCATACCACCTCCTGCCTCCATACCACCTCCTGCCTCCATACCACCACCTGCCTCCATACCACCTCCTGCCTCCATACCACCTCCTGCCTCCATACCACCACATGCCTCCATACCACCACCTGCCTCCATACCACCTCCTGCCCCCATACCACCACCTGCCCCCATACCACCTCCTGCCCCCATACCACCTCCTGCCTCCATACCACCTCCTGCCTCCATACCACCTCCTGCCTCCATACCACCTCCTGCCTCCATACCATCTCCTGCCTATATACCACCACCTGCCTCCATACCATCTCCTGCCTCCATACCACCTCCATACCATCTCCTGCCTATATACCACCACCTGCCTCCATACCACCTCCTGCCTCCATACCATCTCCTGCCTCCATACCACCTCCTGCCTCCATACCACCTCCTGCCTCCATACCACCTCCTGCCTCCATACCACCACCTGCCTCCATACCACCACCTGCCTCCATACCACCTCCTGCCTCCATACCACCTCCTGCCTCCATACCACCACCTGCCTCCATACCACCACCTGCCTCCATACCACCTCCTGCCTCCCTACCACCTCCTGCCTCCATACCATCTCCTGCCTCCATACCACCTCCTGCCTCCATACCACCACCTGCCTCCATACCACCACCTGCCTCCATACCACCTCCTGCCTCCATACCACCTCCTGCCTCCATACCACCTCCTGCCTCCATACCACCTCCTGCCTCCATACCACCACCTGCCTCCATACCACCTCCTGCCTCCATACCACCTCCTGCCTCCATACCATCTCCTGCCTCCATACCACCTCCTGCCTCCATACCACCTCCTGCCTCCATACCACCACCTGCCTCCATACCACCTCCTGCCTCCATACCACCTCCTGCCTCCATACCACCACCTGCCTCCATACCACCACCTGCCTCCATTCCGCCTCCTGCCTCCATACCGCCTCCTGCCTCCATACCGCCTCCTGCCTCCATACAGCCTCCTGCCTCCATACCGCCTCCTGCCTCCATACCACCTCCTGCCAGCATTCCACCACCTGCCTCCATACCACCACCTGCCTCCATACCACCTCCTGTCTCCATACCACCTCCTGCATCCATACCACCTCCTGCCTCCATACCACCACCTGCCTCCATACCACCTCCTGCCTCCCTACCACCTCCTACCAGCATTCCACCATCTGCCTCCATACCGCCACCTGCCTCCATACCGCCTCCTGCCTCCATACCGCCACCTGCCTCCATACCGCCACCTGCCTCCATACCGCCTCCTGCCTCCATACCGCCTCCTGCCTCCATACCGCCTCCTGCCTCCATACCACCTCCTGCCTCCATACCACCTCCTGCCTCCATACCATCTCCTGCCTCCATACCACCACCTGCCTCCATACCACCTCCTGCCTCCATACCACCTCCTGCCTCCATACCACCTCCTGCCTCCATACCACCACATGCCTCCATACCACCACCTGCCTCCATACCACCTCCTGCCCCCATACCACCTCCTGCCTCCATACCACCTCCTGCCTCCATACCACCTCCTGCCTCCATACCACCACCTGCCTCCATACCACCTCCTGCCTCCATACCACCTCCTGCCTCCATACCACCACATGCCTCCATACCACCACCTGCCTCCATACCACCTCCTGCCCCCATACCACCACCTGCCCCCATACCACCTCCTGCCTCCATACCACCTCCTGCCTCCATACCACCTCCTGCCTCCATACCACCTCCTGCCTCCATACCACCTCCTGCCTATATACCACCACCTGCCTCCATACCACCACCTGCCTCCATACCACCTCCTGCCTCCATACCATCTCCTGCCTATATACCACCACCTGCCTCCATACCATCTCCTGCCTCCATACCACCTCCATACCATCTCCTGCCTATATACCACCACCTGCCTCCATACCACCTCCTGCCTCCATACCATCTCCTGCCTCCATACCATCTCCTGCCTCCATACCACCTCCTGCCTCCATACCACCTCCTGCCTCCATACCACCACCTGCCTCCATACCACCACCTGCCTCCATACCACCACCTGCCTCCATACCACCTCCTGCCTCCATACCACCTCCTGCCTCCATACCACCACCTGCCTCCATACCACCACCTGCCTCCATACCACCTCCTGCCTCCCTACCACCTCCTGCCTCCATACCATCTCCTGCCTCCATACCACCTCCTGCCTCCATACCATCTCCTGCCTCCATACCACCACCTGCCTCCATACCACCACCTGCCTCCATACCACCTCCTGCCTCCATACCATCTCCTGCCTCCATACCACCTCCTGCCTCCATACCACCACCTGCCTCCATACCACCTCCTGCCTCCATACCACCTCCTGCCTCCATACCATCTCCTGCCTCCATACCACCTCCTGCCTCCATACCACCTCCTGCCTCCATACCACCACCTGCCTCCATACCACCTCCTGCCTCCATACCACCTCCTGCCTCCATACCACCTCCTGCCTCCATACCACCACCTGCCTCCATACCACCACCTGCCTCCATACCGCCTCCTGCCTCCATACCGCCTCCTGCCTCCATACCGCCTCCTGCCTCCATACCGCCTCCTGCCTCCATACCACCTCCTGCCAGCATTCCACCACCTGCCTCCATACCACCACCTGCCTCCATACCACCTCCTGTCTCCATACCACCTCCTGCATCCATACCACCTCCTGCCTCCATACCACCACCTGCCTCCATACCACCTCCTGCCTCCCTACCACCTCCTACCAGCATTCCACCACCTGCCTCCATACCACCACCTGCCTCCATACCACCTCCTGCCTCCATACCACCTCCTGCCTCCATACCATCTCCTGCCTCCATACCACCTCCTGCCTCCATACCACCTCCGGCCTCCATACCGCCTCCTGCCTCCATACCGCCTCCTGCCTCCCTACCACCTCCTGCCTCCATACCACCACCTGCCTCCATACCACCTCCTGCCTCCATACCACCTCCTGCCTATATACCACCACCTGCCTCCATACCACCTCCTGCCTCCATACCGCCTCCTGCCTCCATACCACCACCTGCCTCCATACCACCTCCTGCCTCCATACCATCTCCTGCCTCCATACCACCTCCTGCCTCCATACCACCTCCTGCCTCCATACCGCCTCCTGCCTCCATACCGCCTCCTGCCTCCCTACCACCTCCTGCCAGCATTCCACCTCCTGCCTCCATACCACCTCCTGCCTCCATACCACCACCTGCCTCCATACCACCACCTGCCTCCATACCACCTCCTGCCTCCATACCGCCTCCTGCCTCCATACCGCCTCCTGCCTCCATACCGCCTCCTGCCTCCATACCACCTCCTGCCTCCATACCGCCTCCTGCCTCCATACCGCCACCTGCCTCCATACCACCTCCTGCCTCCATACCATCTCCTGCCTCCATACCACCTCCTGCCTCCATACCACCTCCTGCCTCCATACCGCCTCCTGCCTCCATACCGCCTCCTGCCTCCCTACCACCTCCTGCCAGCATTCCACCTCCTGCCTCCCTACCACCTCCTGCCTCCATACCACCTCCTGCCTCCATACCATCTCCTGCCTCCATACCACCTCCTGCCTCCATACCACCTCCTGCCTCCATACCGCCTCCTGCCTCCATACCGCCTCCTGCCTCCCTACCACCTCTTGCCTCCATACCACCACCTGCCTCCATACCACCTCCTGCCTCCATACCACCTCCTGCCTATATACCACCACCTGCCTCCATACCACCTCCTGCCTCCATACCGCCTCCTGCCTCCATACCACCACCTGCCTCCATACCACCTCCTGCCTCCATACCATCTCCTGCCTCCATACCACCTCCTGCCTCCATACCACCTCCTGCCTCCATACCGCCTCCTGCCTCCATATCGCCTCCTGCCTCCCTACCACCTCCTGCCAGCATTCCACCTCCTGCCTCCATACCACCTCCTGCTTCCATACCACCACCTGCCTCCATACCACCACCTGCCTCCATACCACCTCCTGCCTCCATACCGCCTCCTGCCTCCATACCGCCTCCTGCCTCCATACTGCCTCCTGCCTCCATACCACCTCCTGCCTCCATACCACCTCCTGCCTCCATACCGCCTCCTGCCTCCATACCACCACCTGCCTCCATACCACCTCCTGCCTCCATACCATCTCCTGCCTCCATACCACCTCCTGCCTCCATACCACCTCCTGCCTCCATACCGCCTCCTGCCTCCATACCGCCTCCTGCCTCCCTACCACCTCCTGCCAGCATTCCACCTCCTGCCTCCCTACCACCTCCTGCCTCCATACCACCTCCTGCCTCCATACCATCTCCTGCCTCCATACCACCTCCTGCCTCCATACCACCTCCTGCCTCCATACCGCCTCCTGCCTCCATACCGCCTCCTGCCTCCCTACCACCTCTTGCCTCCATACCACCACCTGCCTCCATACCACCTCCTGCCTCCATACCACCTCCTGCCTCCATACCACCTCCTGCCTATATACCACCACCTGCCTCCATACCACCTCCTGCCTCCATACCGCCTCCTGCCTCCATACCACCACCTGCCTCCATACCACCTCCTGCCTCCATACCATCTCCTGCCTCCATACCACCTCCTGCCTCCATACCACCTCCTGCCTCCATACCGCCTCCTGCCTCCATACCGCCTCCTGCCTCCCTACCACCTCCTGCCAGCATTCCACCTCCTGCCTCCATACCACCTCCTGCCTCCATACCACCACCTGCCTCCATACCACCACCTGCCTCCATACCACCTCCTGCCTCCATACCGCCTCCTGCCTCCATACCGCCTCCTGCCTCCATACCGCCTCCTGCCTCCATACCACCTCCTGCCTCCATACCACCTCCTGCCTCCATACCGCCTCCTGCCTCCATACCACCACCTGCCTCCATACCACCTCCTGCCTACATACCATCTCCTGCCTCCATACCACCTCCTGCCTCCATACCGCCTCCTGCCTCCATACCGCCTCCTGCCTCCCTACCACCTCCTGCCAGCATTCCACCTCCTGCCTCCCTACCACCTCCTGCCTCCATACCACCTCCTGCCTCCATACCATCTCCTGCCTCCATACCACCTCCTGCCTCCATACCACCTCCTGCCTCCATACCGCCTCCTGCCTCCATACCGCCTCCTGCCTCCCTACCACCTCTTGCCTCCATACCACCACCTGCCTCCATACCACCTCCTGCCTCCATACCACCTCCTGCCTATATACCACCACCTGCCTCCATACCACCTCCTGCCTCCATACCGCCTCCTGCCTCCATACCACCACCTGCCTCCATACCACCTCCTGCCTCCATACCATCTCCTGCCTCCATACCACCTCCTGCCTCCATACCGCCTCCTGCCTCCATACCGCCTCCTGCCTCCCTACCACCTCCTGCCAGCATTCCACCTCCTGCCTCCATACCACCTCCTGCCTCCATACCGCCTCCTGCCTCCATACCGCCTCCTGCCTCCCTACCACCTCCTGCCAGCATTCCACCTCCTGCCTCCATACCACCTCCTGCCTCCATACCACCACCTGCCTCCATACCACCACCTGCCTCCATACCACCTCCTGCCTCCATACCGCCTCCTGCCTCCATACCGCCTCCTGCCTCCATACCGCCTCCTGCCTCCATACCACCTCCTGCCTCCATACCGCCTCCTGCCTCCATACCGCCTCCTGCCTCCATACCACCACCTGCCTCCATACCACCTCCTGCCTCCATACCATCTCCTGCCTCCATACCACCTCCTGCCTCCATACCACCTCCTGCCTCCATACCGCCTCCTGCCTCCATACCGCCTCCTGCCTCCCTACCACCTCCTGCCAGCATTCCACCTCCTGCCTCCCTACCACCTCCTGCCTCCATACCACCTCCTGCCTCCATACCATCTCCTGCCTCCATACCACCTCCTGCCTCCATACCACCTCCTGCCTCCATACCACCTCCTGCCTCCATACCGCCTCCTGCCTCCATACCGCCTCCTGCCTCCCTACCACCTCTTGCCTCCATACCACCACCTGCCTCCATACCACCTCCTGCCTCCATACCACCTCCTGCCTATATACCACCACCTGCCTCCATACCACCTCCTGCCTCCATACCGCCTCCTGCCTCCATACCACCACCTGCCTCCATACCACCTCCTGCCTCCATACCATCTCCTGCCTCCATACCACCTCCTGCCTCCATACCACCTCCTGCCTCCATACCGCCTCCTGCCTCCATACCGCCTCCTGCCTCCCTACCACCTCCTGCCAGCATTCCACCTCCTGCCTCCATACCACCTCCTGCCTCCATACCACCACCTGCCTCCATACCACCACCTGCCTCCATACCACCTCCTGCCTCCATACCGCCTCCTGCCTCCATACCGCCTCCTGCCTCCATACCGCCTCCTGCCTCCATACCACCTCCTGCCTCCATACCACCTCCTGCCTCCATACCGCCTCCTGCCTCCATACCACCACCTGCCTCCATACCACCTCCTGCCTCCATACCATCTCCTGCCTCCATACCACCTCCTGCCTCCATACCACCTCCTGCCTCCATACCGCCTCCTGCCTCCATACCGCCTCCTGCCTCCCTACCACCTCCTGCCAGCATTCCACCTCCTGCCTCCCTACCACCTCCTGCCTCCATACCACCTCCTGCCTCCATACCATCTCCTGCCTCCATACCACCTCCTGCCTCCATACCACCTCCTGCCTCCATACCGCCTCCTGCCTCCATACCGCCTCCTGCCTCCCTACCACCTCTTGCCTCCATACCACCACCTGCCTCCATACCACCTCCTGCCTCCATACCACCTCCTGCCTATATACCACCACCTGCCTCCATACCACCTCCTGCCTCCATACCGCCTCCTGCCTCCATACCACCACCTGCCTCCATACCACCTCCTGCCTCCATACCATCTCCTGCCTCCATACCACCTCCTGCCTCCATACCACCTCCTGCCTCCATACCGCCTCCTGCCTCCCTACCACCTCCTGCCAGCATTCCACCTCCTGCCTCCATACCACCTCCTGCCTCCATACCACCTCCTGCTGCAAGGCGCTTGACCGCGAACCGCCATCACTATAGGGCATACACACGGGGCAATAGGTGCTTTATTTCTATATGATCTAGACCAGTGATTTTTCAACCTTTTTACCTCGCGGTAAAAATATTTTAAAATTGCCAAGGCACAGAAAACAAACATATTGGCCCCTATATATATATATATATATATATATATATATATATATATATATATATATATATATATATATAAAACAATCACACTGGTCCCCACAGGTGACAAAAATAAAATACATTGGCCCTTTACATGAAAAGACGAGACCAGTAGATAACAGTTGAACCTGGTCTGGGCACCTCCACATCTGGGGGCACACTGAGAACAGCTCAAGGCACACTAGTGTAACATGGGCACAGTGGTTGAATCTAGACAGATTACAGAGAATAAGGAACAATTGCCTCATGTGTATTCTATTGCACTGCATAATGTGTAATATATCACGGCTGGGTGTTTAGGGTTACACCTCTATAGTAACCCTCCCTCCACATCTCCCCCTCTCCAACAATACAGGCCGGTAATGAAGCTGAACAGTACTGCATAGACAGGGACACAATGCCAGACTGCATCGTTGGATTACTGGTCTCTGAGTGTGAGCGCTATAATCCTGCGATGGAGGAAGGGAGAACAATGTGAGGCGCAGGATTGCTGTCACTCGCGCAGGATTGCTGTCACCCACCTTGGACAATTGGATGTGTTTATTGAAATACTCACATCCCCTGTATATAATATTGTTTTTGAGGCAGTCCGTGCATGGCGCAATATGGCAATCAGCGCTGTATCGTCCCGTGCATAGCCCTGACGGGTGCAATGTACAGCGGTCATAGAGAATAGCCGGGTGATCATTATTGTGGGCGACGGGTGGGAATCGACAGTCAGTAGGTTCAACAGGCCAAAGGTCAACACAAGCAAAATGTCAACATGAGGTTGTTTTTTTTTGTCTATGTCAACAAATGTACTGTTTGACCATGTCGACCTTTTTCATGTATCAACCAATAGTGGTTAACCTATTGACTGTCGACCTTTGTACTTTCATCCTATTGAATACAGATAAAATAATGTAAAGAGGAACTCCCATCCGTCATACGAGGCCTGAGAAGCAGTACTGTACCACTGTACATATGCAATAAGGACAGATACAGGGCCTCCCATCCGTCATACGAGGCCTGAGAAGCAGTACTGTACCACTGTACATATGCAATAAGGACAGATACAGGGCCTCCCATCCGTCATACGAGGCCTGAGAAGCAGTACTGTACCACTGTACATACACAATAAGGACAGATACCAGGCCTCCCATCCGTCATACGAGGCCTGAGAAGCAGTACTGTACCACTGTACATACGCAATAAGGACAGATACCAGGCCTCCCATCCGTCATACGAGGCCTGAGAAGCAGTACTGTACCACTGTACATACGCAATAAGGACAGATACCGGGCCTCCCATCCGTCATACGAGGCCTGAGAAGCAGTACTGTACCACTGTACATACACAATAAGGACAGATACCGGGCCTCCCATCCGTCATACGAGGCCTGAGAAGCAGTACTGTACCACTGTACATACACAATAAGGACAGATACCGGGCCTCCCATCCGTCATACGAGGCCTGAGAAGCAGTACTGTACCACTGTACATACACAATAAGGACAGATACCGGGCCTCCCATCCGTCATACGAGGCCTGAGAAGCAGTACTGTACCACTGTACATACACAATAAGGACAGATACCGGGCCTCCCATCCGTCATACGAGGCCTGAGAAGCAGTACTGTACCACTGTACATACGCAATAAGGACAGATAAAATGAAGAGTGTATAGCCACAGAAAGCAAAACTAACCCCAAGAAGTTTTTCAAGTACATAAACAGCAAGCGAATAATTAAAGAGAACATAGGCCCACTAACAGATATCAACGGTAAAAATTTTGCAGAAGATAATGAAAAAGCGGAAGTGTTAAATAAGTTCTTCTCATCAGTATTTACTAGGGGAGAGCAGTTAGTGGAAAGCACAGATACCTCAACTGGGACAAACAAACCGGACCACAATATGGATCTCTCGACCGAGGATATAATTTTGAGGCTCAGCAAAATAAAAACTAACAAATCACCAGGGCCAGATGGGATACATCCTAGGGTACTAATGGAATTAAGGGAGGAATTAGCGACCCCTCTATATTGCATTTTTGAAAATTCACTATCAACAGGTATGGTACCAAAAGACTGGAGAATAGCAGAGGTAGTGCCAATATTTAAAAAAGGTAAAAGGGATGACCCTGCAAATTACAGGCCTGTGAGTTTAACATCAATAATGGGTAAAATATTTGAAGGAATTTTAAGGGATGGTATCCTGGAATACTTAGACCTTCATAGTTTACTTAGTATTAACCAACATGGGTTTGTGAAAAATCGTTCCTGCCAGACAAATTTACTGGGCTTCTACGAGGATGTCAGCTAAAACCTTGATAATGGAAACGCAGTAGATGTGGTCTTCCTTGATTTTGCAAAAGCTTTTGATACAGTACCACACAAGAGGTTGATAAATAAAATGGTGGACTTGGGACTAGGTGCAAATATCTGTAGATGGGTAGGGAACTGGCTGTGTAATAGAGAACAAAGAGTGGTTGTGAACAGTGCAGTATCAACTATGATACCAGTACTAAGTGGAGTGCCACAGGGTTCGGTACTGGGGCCCATCTTGTTTAACATTTATATTAACGATATCGGGATGGGGATTCTCAGCGATGTATCCATCTTTGCTGATGACACAAAACTGAGTAGAGTTATTGAATCAACAGAAGATGTGAACATACTTCAAAATGATCTTAACAAACTAGATGAGTGGGCTAAAAAGTGGAAGATGAGGTTCAATGTGGATAAATGCAAGGTTATGCATCTTGGGAGGGGATGCGGTTAATTTCCCGGCGGTCGGGATCCCGGCGGTCGGAATCCCGACACTGGAATCCCGACCGCCGAAATCCCGAAACTTTCTCCCTCCGTGGGTGTCCACGACACCCATAGAGGGAGAATAAAATAGCGTGCCGAGCGTAGCGAGGCACCGGGCCCGCTGCGTGGCGAGCGCAGCGAGCCCGCAAGGGGGGGCAATCCATGTCCCCCCCTTGTCGGGATCCCGACCGCCGGGAAATCATATCGGATCCCTTGGGAGACGTAACCAGTGTGCAAGTTACAACCTAAGCGGGGAGGCATTAGGTACTTCAGCACTTGAAAAGGATCTAGGAGTCCATATAGATAATAAGCTGGGGTGCAGTGTTCAATGTCACATTGCAACAAAAAAGGCCAACAGAATTCTAGCATGTATTAAAAGGGGCATGGAAACTAGGGACTCAAAAGTAATTATGCCACTGTACAAGGCATTGGTTAGACCACACCTTGAATATGGAGTACAGTTCTGGGCCCCACACTATAAAAAGGACATCATGGAATTGGAAAAAACCCAAAGAAGAGCAACAAAGCTTATTAGGGGAATGGAGAATTTAAGCTATGAGGAAAGATTAAGCAAGCTAGGACTATTTACACTAGAGAAGAGACGTTTAAGGGGGGACATGCTCAACATGTACAAATACATCAGGTGCCAATATAAGGAACTCTCAAGCACTCTTTTTACTGCAAGAAAGGAATCTAGGACACGAGGGCAAGAATTTAGATTAGAGGAAAGAAAATTTCGTTCCCTCAAAAGAAAAAATGTCTTTACGGTCAAAGCAGTCAAACTTTGGAACTCTCTTCCTGGAGAGGTGGTGTTGGCAGATACAATAAATACGTTCAAAATAAGGTTGGACAAGCATTTATTGGATAAAAATATCCAGGGGTACTAATAAGAACCTTATTCTGTCTTTTACAAGGGATAAGCTATTAAAACGTAGGTTGAACTAGATGGACGCAAGTCTTTATTCAGCCTTATCTACTATGTAACTATGTAACTATGTAACTATGTAAGATACCGGGCCTCCCATCCGTCATACGAGGCCTGAGAAGCAGTACTGTACCACTGTACATACGCAATAAGGACAGATACCGGGCCTCCCATCCGTCATACGAGGCCTGAGATGCAGTACTGTACCACTGTACATACGCAATAAGGACAGATACCGGGCCTCCCATCCGTCATACGAGGCCTGAGAAGCAGTACTGTACCACTGTACATACGCAATAAGAACAGATACAGGGCCTCCCATCCGTCATACGAGGCCTGAGAAGCAGTACTGTACCACTGTACATACGCAATAAGGACAGATACCGGGCCTCCCATCCGTCATACGAGGCCTGAGAATCAGTACTGTACCACTGTACATACACAATAAGGACAGATACCGGGCCTCCTATCCATCATACGAGGCCTGAGAAGCAGTACTGTACCACTGTACATACACAATAAGGACAGATACCGGGCCTCCCATCCGTCATACGAGGCCTGAGAAGCAGTACTGTACCACTGTACATACACAATAAGGACAGATACCGGGCCTCCCATCCGTCATACGAGGCCTGAGAAGCAGTACTGTACCACTGTACATACACAATAAGGACAGATACCGGGCCTCCCATCCGTCATACGAGGCCTGAGAAGCAGTACTGTACCACTGTACATACACAATAAGGACAGATACCGGGCCTCCCATCCGTCATACGAGGCCTGAGAAGCAGTACTGTACCACTGTACATACACAATAAGGACAGATACCGGGCCTCCCATCCGTCATACGAGGCCTGAGAAGCAGTACTGTACCACTGTACATACACAATAAGGACAGATACCGGGCCTCCCATCCGTCATACGAGGCCTGAGAAGCAGTACTGTACCACTGTACATACACAATAAGGACAGATATCGGGCCTCCCATCCGTCATACGAGGCCTGAGAAGCAGTACTGTACCACTGTACATACACAATAAGGACAGATACCAGGCCGCCCATCCGTCATACGAGGCCTGAGAAGCAGTACTGTACCACTGTACATACGCAATAAGGACAGATACCAGGCCACCCATCCGTCATACGAGGCCTGAGAAGCAGTACTGTACCACTGTACATATGCAATAAGGACAGATACCAGGCCTCCCATCCGTCATACGAGGCCTGAGAAGCAGTACTGTACCCCTGTATGTACGGAATAAGGACAGATACCGGGCCTCCCATCCGTCATACGAGGCCTGAGAAGCAGTACTGTACCACTGTACATATGCAATAAGGACAGATACCAGGCCTCCCATCCGTCATACGAGGCCTGAGAAGCAGTACTGTACCACTGTACATATGCAATAAGGACGGATACCAGGCCTCCCATCCGTCATACGAGGCCTGAGAAGCAGTACTGTACCACTGTACATATGCAATAAGGACAGATACAGGGCCTCCCATCCGTCATACGAGGCCTGAGAAGCAGTACTGTACCACTGTACATACACAATAAGGACAGATACCAGGCCTCCCATCCGTCATACGAGGCCTGAGAAGCAGTACTGTACCACTGTACATACACAATAAGGACAGATATCGGGCCTCCCATCCGTCATACGAGGCCTGAGAAGCAGTACTGTACCACTGTACATACACAATAAGGACAGATACCAGGCCTCCCATCCATCATACGAGGCCTGAGAAGCAGTACTGTACCACTGTACATATGCAATAAGGACAGATACAGGGCCTCCCATCCGTCATACGAGGCCTGAGAAGCAGTACTGTACCACTGTATGTACGGAATAAGGACAGATACCAGGCCTCCCATCCGTCATACGAGGCCTGAGAAGCAGTACTGTACCACTGTACATATGCAATAAGGACGGATACCAGGCCTCCCATCCATCATACGAGGCCTGAGAAGCAGTACTGTACCACTGTACATATGCAATAAGGACAGATACCGGGCCTCCCATCCGTCATACGAGGCCTGAGAAGCAGTACTGTACCACTGTACATACACAATAAGGACAGATACCAGGCCTCCCATCCGTCATACGAGGCCTGAGAAGCAGTACTGTACCACTGTACATACACAATAAGGACAGATACCAGGCCTCCCATCCGTCATACGAGGCCTGAGAAGCAGTACTGTACCACTGTACATACGCAATAAGGACAGATACCAGGCCTCCCATCCGTCATATGAGGCCTGAGAAGCAGTACTGTACCACTGTACATACACAATAAGGACAGATACCAGGCATCCCATCCGTCATACGAGGACTGAAAAACAGTACTGTAATACTGTACGTAGGCAATAAGGACAGATACCAAGACTCCCATCCGTCATACGAGGCCTGAGAAGCAGTACTGTACCACTGTACTGTTAATGACGATTAAATATGACCAGAGAGACAATAAGTGAAAAGCGCTGGTTACGTAATAAGTCCGCAACCAACGTACCCTTTATACCTAACTACGTGCGTACAAAGCGTAGCGCAGCGTAGTGTACCTTTTATTGTATTATGTACACAGAGAACCAGTACCTTAATCAGAGATTCCTTCGCAGTATTTTGTCTCTAAACTGCGAATATACCTTATCGGACAGTGTCCGTAATATACCTTGTCGCTGATATGCGAATAAACAGACAACGACCACTGTATAGAAATATGGAGATAAGAGCTCCGTAAAAAGGTTGTATTTGAGTCCCTAATGGACAAAAGGGGGTTACAGAAATAAGAACAAACAGGTATAACAAGTAATACAATATACTAACAATGAATACTAAACAGACTCTGCTAAGGGGAAAGAAAACAGATACAAGACACAATCAGCCAATCAATACAATAAGGATAACTACCGTTAATGCAACCGTTACCGTTCTCATCAAATATGCGAAGTGTAGTCCGGTCAGAGCTCACTATCGTTCAGGGATGAACTATAGTCCGGTGGTCAGGTCAGGGAAAAGTAGATGTGCCGAAGAGACTTTGGCTGCTCTGGGTCGCCTATCTTATAGGGTCAGAAAGGGGAGGTCAAAGGCCGTTCTCATTGGTCAGGGGTCGAATGTCAGGTCAGCTGTGATTGGGGGGTAAGCTGATACACCTGGTTTGGCTAGGTCCAGGGGAGTGAACTTTAAGAGTCCTTTGTTCTGTGGTTTCGGCGTCAGCAGTGATAAGAACTGGTTTCATCTGGATTTCTTTGTTACATTCTTTCAACAGAAACTGTCCCTGGATTATGGATTATGTCCATAACTATCGAGCCGTGTATATTGCGGAATATTCGCAATGACCGGAATACTTCGCATAATGAACTGAACGGAACGGTACTAAACACGATACAGATAGATGTATGCAGGGCTAACTAAGCTATGTGTGGCGTTCCAAACCTTTAACTATATTTTACTTAGGGTCAGTATGTATTTATGAATTTATGTGTGATAGTATGGCTACTCTTCTGGCCCACTTTGCCACGCATACTCGGGTATGGAAACTTTATTTGCGCAACTCTGCGAACCAAAATGGCGGCCATACTATCCTAAAATGGCGTGTGTGTAACTCGACTTCCATAGTCCACCCTTTAACAGTAATTATAAAACTGTTACAATACAAAACATTTCACACGACAATACAGAAATTCATAATCCTAACAGAGAAATTGGGATACATGAATTAAACATATAAGGGGAGTAAACCATCTGCTCTCGGCCGATCCAGGATCATGGATAAACGATGGGCCGCATTTATCGAACAACCTACTCAGGGTCACGAAGGATAATGTACAATTTTGGGATAAAAATAAAAACAGGGGTGGTTACAACATATACACGTTCACAAATATGGTTTCTTTAAATGGAGGTGGTTTCGATTTTTGGGTCATATACCAAACCCTGGTCTTCCTCTGTATCTCTCGTTCTTACACTCATGATTTCGGTACGTTTTGTCTTTCCCCGGGTCACCACCTTTTTACATTTGAACAATAGCACAAAGACTATGATGGCACCACCGATACAGAGAAGGAGTTTTCCTATGCTAGCTATGATCCCTTGCGCCCATTCTCCTAAACCAGAGAACCAGTGCATTGGATTCAACCAGGAGGTCCATTCACTAACTTTGTTACCTATTTCTGCCAGGCTGATATTATGTTCCCTTCTAAATTCCCATTTAAGCTGAAGAATCTCATCCATCCGATGGTCGATGATTTCTTCTGGGTCTTCAGTATTGTTGGTGATATATGTACAACATTTCACCCCAAACTGTGTAGAGAGGGTGACACAATATCCTCCTGTCATAGCTGTCAGATAGTTCAGCACCATCCGATGTTGGACTAGCTCTCTTTTATATGCTTGCAACTCCTTCCAAGTGTATCTAAAGGTGTCATCATAAATCTCAGTGATGTTATCTACCAAGCTTGCTAATGCTTGTATATCTTTAAAATTTATGACTCCTCTGGCGGTATGGGTGATATCTAAAGCAATGAGGAGTTGGATACCGAACGACTCGTGTATCATTTCGGAAGCTAGGGGTTCTTTCCTGATGGTTAAATCCCTTTTATGGATTTGGTCATAATGGGTATGAGTGTAAGGAGGAGAAATACCTCTGTGTATGTTCATCATCTCATCATGTGTGAGGGTCATCACTTCCGGTAACACTCTGCCTAGATAACAAATACCAACGTAGTTCATGGAGAGCCATTTGTACGCCCTCCTACCACAAATATAATAAACATCGTCAGGGAGAAAATAGGGGACAGAGTATTTCATGATCTTGTCACACATTATCCATAAGAACATCCCCGTCCCCTGCTCCCTGACTCGTTCCTCACATGTTTCTGGCTGTAGGGTTACATTACAGTAGCCGGCTGATACTCTGCCGGCCATCATCTTACTTTTCTTCACCGTGTAAACATATTTATAATGTCTCCCACTGGTTCGGATCTTTAACAACAATTCTTTATCAATAGGCTCTCCATCTGGACGCTGGGAGTAAGTTATTGTCTGGTTATGCCATGTCACTTCCCAAGTACCAATCGCTCTGGAACTCGAGAAGTTCATACATACCAGGGACTTATCCACTTGGTATGGGTGTAATCTAAGACTAGGGGACCTGGTATACAGGTATCTCTTATCCAATGGCCTCCCCTTATTTAATACGCTTATCTCTGAAATATTAAGCGGGTATGGGACTAGGCCTACACTACTCCTTTTATGTAACACTTGTGAACACACCCAGCATTCTGTTTGGTTTAAGACCTTACCCACTAGTGAGTGGTAATCACTCAAAGGATGTCGGCCTGTAGTTGCCTTACTTGTCGACTGACATCGCTGGATGCATTCTTCTTCCATTTTAGGTTGACAATATCTACAGACACAGTACTCACCAGACAATAACTCATCACATAGCCCTTGAACTACGTTTCCCTCATACCTTTTACCTTCTCCTGTCATGGGCAAAGTGTCAAGCTGGTTTAGGGATTCTACCTCACCCATATCTGGGTCCATTATTACACTGTCAGAACTCCGCTCCGATCGCTCTAGGATGTGGCAGCCACCGAGTATCTTTGGGTGAATAAAAGAACACAGAAAGAAAACAAAGACATATATGCATAGCTGTGAACCTTTTGCTTGGAGTCCTTCCATCATCTCTACCAGGGGACTTTTATTTTGCTCTGCTCTTAGACCTTTGTTCGCTCAGGTTGCTCGACCTTGGCTGCTTCTCAGTGTTCCCGAAACAATGCTTCTAGCGACACTTCTTCTCTCTCGCTCTCTGCACACTGGGACTCTGGGTTACTGGCTTTCTTGCAGTGGGACGAATGTATCCAAGTCTCTCTCTCTGCGACTTTAATTGATGTAGTGCTGGTCAACAAAACTTGGTACGGTCCTTCCCAACGGTCTATCAAACAACCTGAGCGTAAAAAATTTCGGATCATAACAAAGTCTCCTGGTTTAAGATTATGACAATTCTCTGTAGGCATATCAGGGTTCAGTAATTTCAGCTGCTTTTGTTGCTCCCTTAGCTGTTTGTTTAGCTTTAGGAGATACTGTACAGTTAGCTCATTGTTACATTTGAGATCATCCTGTGGGTCTATCATGATGTGTGGCTGCCGACCAAACAATATCTCGAAGGGGGACAAGTTGAGCGGAGTCCTGGGAGTGGTCCTAATGCTATACAGCACAATAGGCAGTGCCTCTGGCCATAACAACCCTGTTTCAGCCATAACTTTACCCAATTTGTTCTTAATAGTACCATTCATTCTCTCAACTTTGGCGCTCGCCTGGGGACGATATGGAGTATGAAGTTTACTATTAATCCCCAGGAGTTTACACATGATTTGGAAGACCTCTCCTGTGAAATGAGTGCCTCTGTCACTCTCAATGACCTTTGGGATACCATACCTACAGACAAACTCCTGACATATTTTCTTTGCTGTAAAGGTAGCAGTGTTGGAGGCAGCGGGGAAAGCCTCCACCCAGCTAGAAAACATGTCAACACAAACTAATACATATTTCAAATTCCTACAGGGTGGTAACTGTATGAAGTCGATTTGTATTACCTGGAAAGGGCCTTCTGTAGGAGGGATGTGGGATGGCTCTGTTGGGATGGCTTTTCCAACGTTCTTCCTCAAACAGGTGAGGCATGACATTGCCACTCTACCTGCTTGAGAAGCGAACCCTGGTGCACACCAGTAGGCCTTTACCAGCTTGCACATACCTTCCTTCCCAAGATGTGTCAGCCCATGGGCCGCCTCGGCTAGACTAGGAAGGTATGCCCTGGGGGCCACTGGTTTCCCGTGTCCATCTCTCCAAAGTCCGGTAGACTCTTGGCCACATCCCTTCGACTTCCATACTGCTCTTTCCTGTGGGGAACACAAATTCTGCATGTCTATCAGTTTGGATGTGGATACCATGTTCAGTGTACAAAGGTTGGTGGGATGGGTGAAAATATTTACAGGGCATGCGGCCCTTTTCGCTGCCTCATCAGCGCGGCTGTTACCAAGTGACACCGGGTCCTTCTCTGATGTGTGAGCTTTGCACTTGATAACAGCCACTCTGTCTGGAAGCTGAATAGCTCCCAGAAGTCTCCTAATATATGTCGCATGCGCCACTGGTGTGCCAGCCGCCGTCATGAAATTTCGGAGGCGCCATAGGGCTCCAAAATCATGGACTACTCCGAAAGCATATCTGGAGTCGGTATATATGTTGACTGATTTTCCTTGGGCCAGTTCACATGCTCTGGTTAGTGCCACCAGTTCCGCTACTTGTGCTGAGTGAGGTGGTCCCAAGGGTTCAGCTTCCACAATACCTTCTCCATCTACTACTGCGTAGCCTGTGCACAGCTCTCCCGTGTCCGTCTGTCTATGACAGCTACCATCTGTGAATAAGGTTATGTCTACCTCACTTAATGGGCTGTCGCTTATGTCAGGACGTGCTGTGAAGGTCTGATTCAGGTAGGTCATGCAATCATGTTTGTCCTCACCCTCACTAAACTCTGCTTTACCATATTCAGCAACATTCCCATCACCCTCCACCCTTTGTGCCTTGGAGGGCACATGAGGAAGGAATGTGGCTGGGTTTAGTGTGTTGCATCTTTTGATGGTAATATTTACTGGGGCCATCAGCGCCAGTTCCCACTTAGTGAACCGTGCTGAGGACACATGACGTGTTTGGGCAGAATTTAGGAGGGCAGAGACAGCATGGGGAGCATGAACAGTTAAATCGTGTCCCAACACTACGTCCTCACTCTTACTTACTAGTTGTGCTATTGCAGCCACACTTCGTAAGCAAGTTGGGAGTGAGCGTGCTACTGTGTCCAGCTGGCCACTGTAGTATGCTATTGGTCGGTTGGCATCACCATGTTTTTGTACAAGTACTCCTGCCGCACACCCACCTGATTCAGTTCCGTACAGTTCGAAGGGTTTCCCATAATCTGGCATTCCCAGTGCTGGGGCCTTTGTTAGGCTCACCTTTAGTTCCTCGAAAGCCAGCTCAGATTCCTCAGTATGAGAGACCCGATCAGGCTTAGTTGAGGAAACCATCTCTTGCAGTGGTAATGCCAGAATAGAGAATCCTGGGATCCAATTGCGACAGTATCCACACATGCCTAGGAACGTACGGATCTGATGCTGGGTCTGTGGCAGTACCATGTTCTGAATCGCTTGGATTCTGTCGTCGGTGAGGTGTCTCAGCCCTTGGGTAAGGCAGTGGCCCAGATACTTAACCCTGGTCTGGCATAATTGCAGCTTATCCTTTGATACTTTATGTCCTGTCTCTGAGAGATGCATCAGTAGCTGTCTAGTGTCATCCACTGATGACTCCAGTGACTCAGAACACAACAATAAGTCATCAACATATTGTATCAGTATCGAACCACTCATGGGTTGAAAGGATTGTAAACAATCATGCAAGGCCTGGGAGAAGATGCTGGGGCTGTCTATGAATCCTTGGGGGAGTCGTGTCCAGGTATACTGTACTCCTCTGTAAGTAAAGGCGAACAGATACTGGCTGTCAGGGTGCAAAGGGACGGAGAAGAATGCTGAACACAAATCAATGACTGTGAAATGAGTACAATGAGGTGGGATTTGCATTAGGATGACAGCTGGGTTTGGCACTACGGGGAATTGGCTCTCAACTACTTTGTTTACCCCTCTTAAATCCTGCACTAGTCTGTAGCCCCTCCCCCCGCTCTTTTTCACAGGAAAGATGGGACTATTGGCCGTGCTGGAAGTTCTAACTAGGATTTCCTGTTGGAGCAATCGTTGGATCACTGGGAATACTCCTAGCTCAACTTCAGGTTTTAAAGGGTACTGTGGTATTTTTGGGGCTATCCTGCCTTCTTTTAAGCGGATCTCTACTGGAGCTACATTTGCCATTAGCCCAGCATCCTGTCCATCTTTAGTCCAAAGGGAACCCGGTATTTGTGCTGTAATTTCAGCTACCCTAGATGGATTTGACTCTACAACAGTGGAATACAACATTAACCTTTGAGGACTGTCCAGCATATCTTGCACTTCTTGTGTAAGATTTTTAGGAGTGTCCAGGAATACCCCATCGGGGGTGCAATAGATGACACATCCCATTTTGCATAGTAAATCTCTACCCAGAAGGTTAGTCGGGGCCGCTGCAGCCAACAGGAAAGAATGTTTGGTATGCAAAGGCCCGATTGTAACCTCTGCTGGTTTCGTCAGTGGGTAATGTTGTATTTTTCCTGTTACCCCAATTGCCGCTACTGATTGGTTAGTGAAACCCAAGTGAAGAGGAGTGTTGAGAACAGATCTGGCCGCCCCTGTATCAACCAAAAAGGTTTGCCTTACTCCAGCTATATCAACCTTCACCTGAGGTTCCTCTCTAAGGTGTTGAGTTAATCTAACTGGCTGTAGGATACAGGTGTGACCTGTTTCCTATTGTCTGACCTGCGTTGCCCTTAGCACAGTGTCAGCCATCAGATGGGGAGGAGGCATGTTGCGTGACCTGTCTGTCTCCTCCCATTGTCTAGGGGCTGGGTATCTCCGTGTCTCACCTCTGTGAGATTCCCATTCTCGCTTATGTGTTTGGTAACTCCTGGGGTTTCCTGCCCTACAATGAGCTGAGTAATGACCTTCCCTATTGCAGTTGTAACAGATAATTGGCTTTCTACCTGTGTCCCTGGTGTTTTGTTGTTGGTATGCAGCTTTGTTTGGGGCATTAGAAAGGGCCTGGATGCTAACCATCATCAGTTTGTCAGTTTGCAGTTCCCTGTGCTTCTTAATGTTGCGGTCGTGGTCCACAGCAGATTCCCGTAGGGCATCCACTGTCATTCCACGCCAATTTGGAAAAGAAGTTTGGACTCTGGCTCTCAGGTTTTCCCTAAGCCCTTCCACCAGCACAGAGACAATCATCTCCCTCAGGTGGGGGTCGTCCTTAGGCTCGGAGACACCAGTGTACTTTGATACCTCCAGTAAAGCCTTTGTAAAATAATCAGCAGCAGTTTCGCCATCTTTCTGTTTGATGGTGAAAATCTTGCTATATTCTACTGCTGCAGGAAAATACACTCCTAACTGTAAGTTAATCAGGCGTATATTCTCCTGGTTGATCTCATCATTTATCTCCTTGTCCACTTTCAATCCACTATCCTGAATGAATTTCGGGATGTCAATATGAGTGGGGAGACAGGCCCTCAACATGATTCTCCAATCTTTGTTGGTGGGCTCATCAGAGTTTCCCAGATCCCTTACAAATTTCCGGCACACTGCCAGATCTTTCCTAGGATCAGGGAAATCTGTAATGATGGACCGCAGCTCTAACCGTGTCCATGGGTTTAGCATGGTCATCTTTCTGGTAGGTATCACACCCTCTCTGTCTGCCTTACCATAGGGAACCTCCAGTGTGCGTACAGGGTATGTTTGTACCACATTCGCATTACTGGGACCTGCTTGGGAGTCAATTGTGTCTGTGCTGTGTGGTGCGTCATTACCTGAGTCCAATACTATGCTGTTGGCATCAGCCGTCTCCTCCTCCTGTGCTGGGGCCTCAACAGCGGGTTGAGCTTTTCCCTCAATCATATTAATTGCATGAGAGACGGCCAGTGCCAACAGCTGCTCGTTTTCCTCTCGGGCTTCCTTGTAAGGGGATAAGACAGGGTACAGGTTAGCAACGGATACATTATTACTTATACTTTTCTTATGAGTCATTATCCCCTTCGGCACATATGGGGGTGGGGGAGCTGATTCTATTGTGGCAGCGGTTGCATTTATATTGTGGCTGATTGCGTCAGGTATTGCCAGACCTCTGCTTCCCCATTGTTCCTGTCCTTCCTTCTGCCACAATTTAAGAATATTGATATGCTTCACTCTCTCCTTACGACTGGAGAGTAGGCATATTTCATCTTTTACTGCTGATAAGATTTCCGGATCGAAGCTACCAACACTGGGAAATTCTAACTTGCTGCCTTGTGTCATTTTTCTCCATTTATTTTGGTAAACAACTGCGAGTTCACCGTGCTTCCTGCACATAATAAAAGCAGCCGATCCTTTTGGCCGGCTTGCTTCCTCCCTAACATGCACGTTATCACAGCGTGACCCGTTATTACCCATAGTTACAGGAATAAACGTTCACAGCTTAATAGATATCGGTGGGTTATTACTTATCTGAGAGCTCCCCAAACACTCACTTCTACAGCTTCCTAGAACATCCCACAGTCAAGCAGGTGCGAAGGATACGAGGTACGATACTCAATCACCAAGTCTTTCAACTAGCAGCGAACTTCTAGCCAACTTGCTTGATGCGGCACAATTTTTCCAGGGTATAACAAACTTGTTTTCCTATACCCCCAAAAATTGGATTTCTAAAGTAGCTAATCGGAAACAAGTGCGTTCCGATGTATCTTCTTGTACCCTCCTAGCGGAATCAATTCCACTGAAGGGGCAGTTCCTATGGGCACGTCGTCACGTGAACCCTAACCTTGTCCTACCTGGACTGTCCTACACTGGACTACACTGCGCTTGAGTCGTGTCGTCACACACCCGTTCGCCTCAGTTATGTTTCACACTGGGCGCTGGTTACACCTTGGTCTTATGCATATATTTGAAATATTTCTGTACAGAAAATCTTCCCAAGTTGGTAGCTTTTCACTGGATACTTATGCAGGTATAAATCCCTTATAACACTCTATAGGAATCTATTAAAATAATGCTTGAGTTGCTTGTTTTAAAAAAAATGAACAAAAAGAAAAAAAAACTTATTTTCTTTTATTAATCACCGCCTCATTCGCAGTATATTGCTATACTGTTTAAATAAAGCTAGTGGTTAAATACTGTTCACCTTTGAGTTCCTATGTGTGCTGCATGTGCAGTACCAATGAACAGCCACGTTTGTACATGCACTGTTCACAGGCCGCCGATGAATCGGCCACCCACGTGTTCTATAGTGTATTTGCAAGGCTGTGCTCGGGTTTCGCTATACGCAGTAATTGCGCCTAAATGTGGAATAAATCCCTTAACTCCGTCCGAAAGTTACGTATCAAGATGCGAAATAAATCCCGCACTTAATCCGTAAATCACGTACAAAGATGCGAAAATTTCCCGATATGGGCCCGTGCGCGCGCACCTTGCGTAATACACAATAGACGCTTTGCGTTACTGCAAAAAGGCCCAGGGCTTGTCGCCACGTGGCTGAGTCCCTGGTTTTGCAGTAACTAACAAAAAGTTATAGTTTTGCACAGAGGGGATCCTCTATGTACTATAATAAACACAGACTCCACGTGTGCGAACCTTATCGCACGTGGTACATATACTATAATAAACAAGCAACCCAAGACACTATACCCCGTTAAACTACTTGTGGCAGGCAGAAGTACAGTTTACTAAACACTTAGGTATGAATATGCTTTAAAACACGTGGCTTTCACTTATTGTACTCCGGGTTCAGCGCTAGCACTTCCCGAACCCCGCACCGCCGCGGACTCGGCCTATCCAGCAATGGAAGCAAATAAATACTTCCACCCTTTTGCTGGTATAGGTCGGGTCGCACGCCTGGTACTGAGTTCTGGACTGTGGAGCGGACGGACGAGCCCTCAATTGTTAATGACGATTAAATATGACCAGAGAGACAATAAGTGAAAAGTGCTGGTTAGGTAATAAGTCCGCAACCAACGTACCCTTTATACCTAACTACGTGCGTACAAAGCGTAGCGCAGCGTAGTGTACCTTTTATTGTATTATGTACACAGAGAACCAGTACCTTAATCAGAGATTCCTTCGCAGTATTTTGTCTCTAAACTGCGAATATACCTTATCGGACAGTGTCCGTAATA
Organism: Crinia signifera; assembly: GCF_055691185.1. Classification (NCBI taxonomy): domain Eukaryota; kingdom Metazoa; phylum Chordata; class Amphibia; order Anura; family Myobatrachidae; genus Crinia; species Crinia signifera. The sequence goes on from NW_028142107.1 coordinate 101,062, forward strand.
TACCTTGTCGCTATTATGCGAATAAACAGACAACGACCACTGTATAGAAATATGGAGATAAGAGCTCCGTAAAAAGGTTGTATTTGAGTCCCTAATGGACAAAAGGGGGTTACAGAAATAAGAACAAACAGGTATAACAAGTAATACAATATACTAACAATGAATACTAAACAGACTCTGCTAAGGGGAAAGAAAACAGATACAAGACACAATCAGCCAATCAATACAATAAGGATAACTACCGTTAATGCAACCGTTACCGTTCTCATCAAATATGCGAAGTGTAGTCCGGTCAGAGCTCACTATCGTTCAGGGATGAACTATAGTCCGGTGGTCAGGTCAGGGAAAAGTAGATGTGCCGAAGAGACTTTGGCTGCTCTGGGTCGCCTATCTTATAGGGTCAGAAAGGGGAGGTCAAAGGCCGTTCTCATTGGTCAGGGGTCGAATGTCAGGTCAGCTGTGATTGGGGGGTAAGCTGATACACCTGGTTTGGCTAGGTCCAGGGGAGTGAACTTTAAGAGTCCTTTGTTCTGTGGTTTCGGCGTCAGCAGTGATAAGAACTGGTTTCATCTGGATTTCTTTGTTACATTCTTTCAACAGAAACTGTCCCTGGATTATGGATTATGTCCATAACTATCGAGCCGTGTATATTGCGGAATATTCGCAATGACCGGAATACTTCGCATAATGAACTGAACGGAACGGTACTAAACACGATACAGATAGATGTATGCAGGGCTAACTAAGCTATGTGTGGCGTTCCAAACCTTTAACTATATTTTACTTAGGGTCAGTATGTATTTATGAATTTATGTGTGATAGTATGGCTACTCTTCTGGCCCACTTTGCCACGCATACTCGGGTATGGAAACTTTATTTGCGCAACTCTGCGAACCAAAATGGCGGCCATACTATCCTAAAATGGCGTGTGTGTAACTCGACTTCCATAGTACGTACAGAATAAGTACAGATAACGGGACTCCCATCCATCATACGAGGCCTGAGAAAAAGTACTGTACCACTGTACATACGGAATAAGGACAGATACCAAGACTCCCATCCGTGGCCTGAGAAGCAGTACTGTACCACTGTATGTACAGAATAAGGACAGATACCGGAACTCCCATCCGTCATACGAGGCCTGAGAAGCAGTACTGTACCACTGTATGTACGGAATAAGGACAGATACCGGAACTCCCATCCGTCATACAAGGCCTGAGAAGCAGTATTGTACCACTGTACTGGAGCACTGTATGTACTGTAAGGACTGTAGCACTGTATGTACGGAATAATACTGTAAGGACTGTAGCACTGTATGTACGGAATAAGGACAGATAACAAGACTCCCATCCATCATACAAGGCCTGTGAAGCAGTACTGTACCACTGTACGAATGGAATAAGGACAGATACCAAGACTCCCATCCGTCATACGAGGCCTGAGAAGCAGTACCGTACCACTGTACGTACAGAATAAGGACAGATACTGGGACTCCCATCCGTCATACGAGGCGTGAGAAGCAGTATTGTACCACTGTACGTACAGAATTAGGACAGATACCAAGAATCCCATCTGTTATATGAGGCCTGAGAAGCAGTTCTTTACCACTGTATGTACAGAATAAGGACAGATACCAAGAATCCCATTCATCATACGAGGACTAAAAACCGTACTGTAATACTGTACGTACACAATAAGGACAGATACCAAGACTCCCATCCGTCATACGAAGCCTGAGAAGCAGTACTGTACCACTGTACGTACAGAATAAGTACAGATAACGGGACTCCCATCCATCATACGAGGTATAAGAATCAGTACTGTACCACTGTATGTACGGAATAAGGATAGAAACTGGGACTCCCATCCGTCATACGAGGCCTTAGAAGCAGTACTGTACCACTGTATGTACAGAATAATGACAGATACCAAGAATCCCATCCGTCATACGAGGCCTGAGAAGCAGTACTGTGTCATTGTCTGTACGTATGGAATAAGGACAGATACCGGCACTGACATCTGTCATATGAGGCCTGAGAAGCATTACTGTGCCATTGTCTGTACGTCCACAATAAGAACAGATACCGGGACTGACATCCGGCATACATGGCCTTAGAAGCAGTACTGTGCCACTGTCTGTACGTATGGAATAAGGACAGATACCGGGACTGACATCTGGAATACATGGCCTGAGAAGCAGTACTGTGCCATTGTCCGTACGTACACAATAAGGACAGAAACCGGGACTGACATCCGGCATACATGGCCTGAGAAGCAGTACTGTGCCACTGTCTGTACGTATGGAATAAGGACAGATACCGGGACTGACATCCGGCATACATGGCCTGAGAAGCAGTACTGTGCCACTGTCTGTACATATGGAATAAGGACAGATACCGGGACTGACATCCGGAATATATGGCCTGAGAAGCAGTACTGTGCCACTGTCTGTACATATGGAAAAAGGACAGATACCGGGACTGACATCTGCCATACGAGGCCTGAGAAGCAGTACTGTGCCATTGTCCGTACGTACACAATAAGGACAGATACCGGGACTGACATCTGTAATACGAGGCCTGAGAAGGAGTGCTGTGCCACTGTCTGTATGTACAGAATGAGGATAGATACCGAGACTGACATCTGCCATACGAGGCCTGAGAAGCAGTACTGTGCCACTGTCTGTACGTACGGAATGAGGACAGATACCGAGACTGACATCTGCCATACGAGGCCTGAGAAGCAGTGCTGTGCCACTGTCTGTACGTACGGAATGAGGATAGATACCGAGACTGACATCTGCCATACGAGGCCAGAGAAGCAGTACTGTGCCATTGTCCGTACTGTAAGACAGTGGCAGGGAAAGTCATAGACGGCAGGTACCTTTCCCCTAGAATCCTGTCTTATGGCATATAGACTGCAGGCTGTTTCAATCTGTGTGGTAAGCTCTGGCTTACAAAGGGTGTTCTGTCCTGGGCTGGTAATCAGGAGAGCACCTGATTCTTTAAAAAGGAGTCAGCCCTCTCCATAGAGCTCTCTCTCTCTCCCTGGGTGTTGGAGGCAGTAAGCTGCTGCTAGAGAGAGACAAGGCTGTAAGTACTGCATTACTTGATCTATATCTGCTGTGTGTGTCCAGTGTCACATAGTGTGGCCCTGGTATAGAGAGGGACGTTTATTCTGTTTAGTTAGAGCTCAGACGAGCAGGTTTTATTTTCTGTTTTGCCTGAAGTGTAAAGGCTGTTTTTTTAGTTTCTTGCTCTGAGTGCTGCAATAAACTCAGGCAAGCCCTGTTTTGGACCCAAGCCGTGATGTCACTGTCTAAGTCTGTGCCAAATCCTCACCTGTGCCTACCCGTTTGATGCTAAAACCCCACATATGGTGGAGAATGCGGGCAAGCATCTCACTTAAAGAGACATACATCGAACTATAGGACTTTTGCTACAGCAAGCTGGAAGTTGTTGCTAAAGGCAACCAGCCACAAGTGAGTGTCTGGAGTGCGCTGATACTTGTATGTCCTGGCTGAAGGCTGCTGTAACACTGCAACAGGAGACTGCTAAAATGGAGGACCTTTTAAAACACTTGGTGCAGGCAAATGAGCTGCAGCGGCAGGCCAACGCACATCAGCAAAAGGTGCATGAGGAGGCCATGCGTGCCCAGGCTGAAACCAATGTTTTGCTGCTTGAATCCAACAGACAAGCCTTAAAGGAACAGCAGCAAACTAATCTGCAATTACAAGAGCAAATACAGAATGTGGCTAAGAGTGTGGCGCAGAGTGTGCAAACACCCCAACCCTTGCTTCCAACCACACGGGCTGCAGTACAGAAGTCTCTGCAAAAGATGACTCTCACGGATGATGTAGAGGCCTATCTTGCAGTGTTTGAACGTGTAGCAGAGCGTGAACAGTTACCCGTGGATCAATGGGCAGGTGTGGTAGCGCCTTTTCTAACTGGAGAACCACAAAAGGCGTATTTTGATCTGAGTGAGCAGGATGCTAAGGTCTACGCGAAACTCAAGGGAGAGATCCTTGCTCGCTTAGGCGTAAACATGAGTGTGCGTGCCCGGAAGGTGCATAACTGGACTTTTTCTGAACAGTTACCTGCGCGGTCCCAAATGTATGACCTGGTCCACCTGGTAAGGAAGTGGCTACAGCCAGAGGAGTCTACACCAGCGCAGATCGTGGAGAGAGTCGTGCTGGACAAGTATCTTTGTTCCTTACCTCCAAAGGTTCAGCGCTGGGTCGGTCAGGGCGACCCTAATGATGCCGAGGGGCTTGTCAACTTGGTTGAGAGGTACAGAGCTACTGAAAATCTAATCCAAGAAGTGCCTCCTGGACATTCCACCCTCAAGAACAGCAAAGCGGCCGGATCATCTGGTAAGACTGTTCCGTTTACTAGAGGGGTGAATAATGTTGTAAAGGGAGGTGGCCTAGATGGGGAACAAACAGTGGAGAGGCGTTCCCAAGGGACAGTAGGGTCCAAACCTGGGTCGCAAAAAGACTGGGGCCGCATACAGTGTTGGCGTTGTCATGGACCTGGGCATATTGCTGCCAATTGCCCCCTTACTTCTGAGCCAATGGAGTGTGATACAGCCAGGCGAAGCTCTTTATATGCACGTTCTGTTTTCTCTGCTGAGACTGTGTCAGAAACTGGACAGCAAATATGTCATGTAAAGGTGGATGGTTATCCCGGGAGTGCTCTACTGGACTCTGGGAGTTTAGTTACTCTCATCCATGCCAGCTTGGTAGACCCTGGGACACTCACAGGACGTTACATAGGGGTCTTGTGCATACATGGGGACACCAAGGAGTATCCCACAGCTTTAGTCCAGCTAAAGAGTACTTGTGGAACTGTGTCCCATGAAGTGGGCGTGGTAGAGACCCTGATGCATAGTGTGATCCTGGGAAGAGACTTCCCATTGTTCTGGGACTTGTGGAAACAGAATGTACACTGCACTAGAAATGATGTTAATAATGAGAATGTGTGCCCTGTGATTAGTCCTGAGCCTTTTGATCAGGATACTGAGGTTCAAACGGTAGGGGTGACCACTATTGAATCTGACCGTTTTCCCCTAGCTGTTCTTGCAGGTGAAGCTGAGGAGCAGGAAGAACCGTGTGACATGCCTGAGCTAGAGATGTCACGTGATAATTTTGGGACTGCTCAACTTAGAGATCCCACCTTATTAAGAGCTAGGGAAAATCCTAAAGTCATAAATGGTGAGCCCCAATACCCCAATGCTGACAAAGAGTTCCCATATATGGCCATTAACCAGGATCTACTGTATCGGGTAGATAAAATCCGTGGGGAGATAGTTGAGCAGCTGGCGGTGCCCCGGCCATACCGTAGAATGGTCTTAGACCTTGCTCACAAACACGCGATGGGAGGACACTTAGGTACTGAAAAGACCACACAACGCGTGTTGCAACGGTTTTACTGGCCCGGGGTTCACCGCGCAGTAGAAGACTACTGCAAGTCCTGCCCTGACTGTCAGCTGACGGCTCCCATGACACATTTTAGAAGTCCCCTGGTTCCGTTACCTATTATTGAAGTGCCCTTTGACAGGATTGCAATGGACCTGGTCGGCCCTTTGGTAAAATCCTCAAGGGGATTTCAGTATATTCTCGTGGTGTTGGATTACGCCACTCGTTACCCTGAGGCTATTCCTTTGCGGAATACCTCTTCAAAGTCCATAGCAAAAGAGCTCTTCAACATGTTTACCCGTACCGGCATACCCAAAGAGATCCTTACCGATCAAGGAACCCCCTTCATGTCTAAAGTCACGAAAGAGTTGTGTAAACTATTGAAAATTAAGCATCTACGTACATCGGTGTATCACCCACAAACTGACGGTCTTGTTGAAAGGTTTAATAAAACATTAAAGGAGATGTTGAAGAGGGTAGTGAGCAAAGATGGTAAGGACTGGGACTGTCTTCTGCCTTATTTGATGTTTGCGGTCCGTGAGGTGCCCCAATCATCCACAGGTTTTTCCCCTTTTGAGCTAGTATATGGCAGACATCCTCGTGGACTGCTTGATATAGCAAAGGAAACTTGGGAACAGGAGACTACACCCTACAAGAGTGTCATTGAGCATATTTCTCTTATGCAAGACAGAATTGCTGCGGTCATGCCTATAGTCAGGGAACACTTAGAGCAGTCCCAAGAAGCACAACGTCAAGTGTATAACAGGTCAGCCAGGGTAAGAAGCTTTAACCCAGGTGACCGCGTGTTGGTATTAGTGCCCACCGTAGAAAGCAAATTTCTTGCTAAGTGGCAAGGGCCTTATGAGATCATCGAAAAAGTGGGAAGTGTAAATTATAAAGTGTATCAACCAGGTAAACGGAAGCCAGAACAGTTGTACCATGTGAACTTAATTAAACCCTGGAAAGACAGAGAGACTCTGACAGCTGTAAGTGCCCCCTCTAGTGATAGCCCAGAGGTGCGGGTGTCAGAGACCCTGTCCAAATCCCAGAAGCAGGAAACTAAAGAGTTAGTACAAAGGAATTATGATGTGTTCTCAGAACTTCCAGGGCGCACCACAGCCATAAAACATGACATTGTCACCGAACCTGGAGTTCGGGTACGCTTAAAACCCTATAGAGTACCAGAAGCGCGTAGACAGGCCATATCTGGGGAGGTCCAGAAAATGTTAGACCTCGGGGTTATCGAGGAGTCTAAAAGTGAGTGGTCAAGCCCGATTGTGTTAATTCCAAAACCAGATGGCTCATTGCGCTTCTGTAATGACTTCCGGAAGCTGAACGAGGTATCAAAATTTGATGCCTACCCAATGCCAAGAGTTGATGAGTTAATTGAAAGACTTGGTCATGCTAGATATTTCTCTACCCTCGACTTAACTTAAGGTTACTGGCAAGTACCTCTTACCGATAGTGCCAAAGAGAAAACAGCGTTTGTCACCCCCGATGGTCTGTTTCAATATCTCTGTTTGCCTTTTGGGTTGCATGGGGCTCCAGCAACTTTTCAAAGGTTGATGGACATTGTTCTTAAACCCCATCGTCAGTATGCCTCGGCATATCTAGACGACATCATAATTTTTAGTGATGACTGGAAGAGTCATTTACCCAAAGTCCAGGCGGTGTTGAATTCCCTCAGAGAGGCGGGGTTGACAGCGAACCCAAAAAAGTGTACTTTAGGCCTCGAGGAGGCACGTTACCTGGGGTATGTTATCGGGAGAGGTATAATAAAGCCACAAATAAATAAAGTGGAGGCTATCCAAGACTGGCCTCGTCCTTCGACAAAAAAACAAGTCAGGGCTTTTTTGGGAATTCTGGGGTATTACCGTAGGTTCATTCCCCAGTTTGCAACCATGGCAGCGCCCCTAACCGATCTTACCAAAGGAGGTAAGGCAGTTATGGTCAGCTGGAACCCAGAGGCTGAAAGGGCATTCCAAGAATTAAAAGTGGCCCTTTGTAATCAACCAGTCCTGATCACTCCAGATTTTAAAAAAGAGTTTGTCGTACAGACTGATGCTTCTGATGTGGGACTAGGTGCTGTCCTCTCCCAAGAAGTTGGTGGAGAGGAACACCCGGTAACATATTTGAGCAGGAAGCTCACACCTGCGGAGAGAAACTACAGTATAGTCGAGCGGGAGTGCTTAGCAATCAAGTGGGCCCTTGAATCCCTAAAGTACTATCTCTTAGGACGCTCCTTTAGATTAATCACTGACCACTCCCCACTTACATGGATGTACCAAGCCAAAGAGAGAAATGCAAGGGTCACGAGATGGTTTCTCAATTTGCAAAATTTCAAATTTACAGTGGAACACAGAGCAGGAAGGCTTCAGGGTAATGCCGATGCCCTATCCCGAACATACTGCCAGTTGGCAGACAGTGTCCGACCCCATAGGTTCGAACAGAGGGGGAGGGTATGTAAGACAGTGGCAGGGAAAGTCATAGACGGCAGGTACCTTTCCCCTAGAATCCTGTCTTATGGCATATAGACTGCAGGCTGTTTCAATCTGTGTGGTAAGCTCTGGCTTACAAAGGGTGTTCTGTCCTGGGCTGGTAATCAGGAGAGCACCTGATTCTTTAAAAAGGAGTCAGCCCTCTCCATAGAGCTCTCTCTCTCTCCCTGGGTGTTGGAGGCAGTAAGCTGCTGCTAGAGAGAGACAAGGCTGTAAGTACTGCATTACTTGATCTATATCTGCTGTGTGTGTCCAGTGTCACATAGTGTGGCCCTGGTATAGAGAGGGACGTTTATTCTGTTTAGTTAGAGCTCAGACGAGCAGGTTTTATTTTCTGTTTTGCCTGAAGTGTAAAGGCTGTTTTTTTAGTTTCTTGCTCTGAGTGCTGCAATAAACTCAGGCAAGCCCTGTTTTGGACCCAAGCCGTGATGTCACTGTCTAAGTCTGTGCCAAATCCTCACCTGTGCCTACCCGTTTGATGCTAAAACCCCACAGTACGTACACAATAAGGACAGATACCGGGACTGACATCTGTCATACGAGGCCTGAGAAGCAGTACTGTGCCACTGTCTGTACGTACGGAATGAGGATAGATACCGAGACTGCCATCTGCCATACGAGGCCTGAGAAGCAGTACTGTGCCACTGTCTGTACGTACGGAATGAGGACAGATACCGAGACTGACATCTGCCATACGAGGCCTGAGAAGCAGTACTGTGCCACTGTCTGTACACAATAAGGACAGATACTGAGAGTTAGGGGTAGATTTATTAAGCTCGATGAAGTGATAAAGTGTCTGGTCTTTATCACTGGCCAATCAGCTCCTACCTGTCATTTTTCAAACCAAGCATGTGACTTCACAGTTAGGAGCTGATTGGCCGATCAGCCACATTATCACATCACCAAACTTAATAAATGTTAATCTATATTAAAGTATACACATTCCCCCATCATATATAACACCCCCCCCCCCCCCACACACACACACACTCACTCCACTATCCTCTCATTTGCATACTTGTGTACCACAGGCCTGCTGGACACCCCTGAGGGATGTGTGACTGCGGCTTGCTGAGTGTGTAGTCAGAGGGAAGGAACGGAGAATCCTGGGGCCTCGTGCCAAAGCCATATTATAGGGTATATCAGTAACACAGTCTATGGGTAAGAAGCCATCCGATATTGAATGTGGACAGTAACATCGATATTCTGCTAGTGATATAATAGCAGCCAGATAACCTGGGGTGTGCCCAGAGGGGGGGTCATCCGGACAGGTTTCCTGCCTGACAGCTGTAACCACACATCAGATGGTGCATAGATGTGGAGTAGGAACAACAGCCCGGGACATAGAAATGTCTCCTGCACCTGTCACACCAGCGATTATACAGCTGCCAGCAGCAGGACAATCATCCAGACTCCGCTTTCCCTGATTGTCCCCCTGGCAGTTCTCCCAGGTGCAGGCAGACATCCACACAGCCAGGCCTCCTGCGTTTCTGGCTGGCTCCCTGTTGCCATGGGGCAATAATGTGACCTCTCATTGTAAGCAGGGGTAGATGCAACAACTGCGGGGTGGGTGGGAAAAAGTTGTTAAAGGTTTATTGGTCCATAAAAAGCAGAGTACATTGCCCGGAATGAAAATATACATTACATTGTCAATTCCTAAAAAGCTGGGAAAGGGATAATTATGCAGGAATTTGGGTTGCTCCCAGTCTATGGAGGTCTGCTCCTTCCTCCAGATCAGGTACTATAGCGGGACATAACGCCGCGCTGCTGGGTCACTGTAGCCAATGGGATTGCTTACTCCAACAGCAGCGCTCTGAGCATGGAACAGAACACATACTGCAAGATGGAACATTGATTAGAGCTGTGCTGTGTCGCATGGGGCAGATTCACCGGACCCACGCAATCAGTGCCGCGTTCCTGCACGGTGAGCCTCAGAGTGTCACTTAATGCAGGTTCTTCCCCTCTGGGGTGTACCGGACTGTGGGGCCCAGTTATCATTTCCACTTGCAGCTAAATCCCCCAAAACACCCAATTTCGGGGATTAGCCACAAACATTAAGTATCCCCCAAATGTATCAGTAAAGACCGCAGCCGGAATCTCCGATCCCTCCTGCACCGCCGCCGGCTGCATCCTCCATAGGTTACTAGGAGGGATGCGAAGCTGCGTGATGTATCAGTAGGGACCGCAGCCAGAATCTCCGATCCCTCCTGCACCGCCGCCGGCTGCATCCTCCATAGGTTACTAGGAGGGATGCGAAGCTGCGTGATGTATCAGTAGGGACCGCAGCCGGAATCTCCGATCCCTCCTGCACCGCCGCCGGCTGCATCCTCCATAGGTTACTATGAGGGATACGAAGCTGCGTGATGTATCAGTAGGGACCGCAGCCAGAATCTCCGATCCCTCCTGCATCGCCGCCGGCTGCATCCTCCATAGGTTACTAGGAGGGATGCGAAGCTGCGTGATGTATCAGTAGGGACCGCAGCCGGAATCTCCGATCCCTCCTGCATCGCCGCCGGCTGCATCCTCCATAGGTTACTAGGAGGGATGCGAAGCTGCGTGATGTATCAGTAGGGACCGCAGCCGGAATCTCCGATCCCTCCTGCACTGCCGCCGGCTGCATCCTCCATAGGTTACTAGGAGAGATGCGAAGCTGCGTGATGTATCAGTAGGGACAGCAGCCGGAATCTCCGATCCCTCCTGCACCGCCGCCGGCTGCATCCTCCATAGGTTACTATGAGGGATACGAAGCTGCGTGATGTATCAGTAGGGACCGCAGCCAGAATCTCCGATCCCTCCTGCACCGCCGCCGACTGCATCCTCCATAGGTTACTATGAGGGATACGAAGCTGCGTGATGTATCAGTAAAGACCGCAGCCGGAATCTCCGATCCCTCCTGCACCGCCGCCGGCTGCATCCTCCATAGGTTACTATGAGGGATGCGAAGCTGCGTGATGTATCATTTGGGACCGCCGCCGGAATCTCCGATCCCTCCTGCACCGCCGCCGGCTGCATCCTCCATAGGTTACTATGAGGGATGCGAAGCTGCGTGATGTATCAGTAGGGACCGCAGCCGGAATCTCCGATCCCTCCTGCACCGCCGCCGGCTGCATCCTCCATAGGTTACTATGAGGGATGCGAAGCTGCGTGATGTATCAGTAGGGACCGCAGCCGGAATCTCCGATCCCTCCTGCACCGCCGCCAGCTGCATCCTCCATAGGTTACTATGAGGGATACGAAGCTGCGTGATGTATCAGTAGGGACCGCAGCCGGAATCTCCGATCCCTCCTGCACCGCCGCCGGCTGCATCCTCCATAGGTTACTATGAGGGATGCGAAGCTGCGTGATGTATCAGTAGGGACCGCAGCCGGAATCTCCGATCCCTCCTGCACCGCCGCCGGCTGCATCCTCCATAGGTTACTAGGAGGGATGCGATGCTGCGTGATGTATCAGTAGGGACCGCAGCCGGAATCTCCGATCCCTCCTGCACTGCCGCCGGCTGCATCCTCCATAGGTTACTATGAGGGATGCGAAGCTGCGTGATGTATCAGTAGGGACCGCAGCCGGAATCTCCAATCCCTCCTGCACCGCCGCCGGCTGCATCCTCCATAGGTTACTATGAGGGATGCGAAGCTGCGTGATGTATCAGTAGGGACCGCAGCCAGAATCTCCGATCCCTCCTGCATCGCCGACGGCTGCATCCTCCATAGGTTACTAGGAGGGATGCGAAGCTGCGTGATGTATCAGTAGGGACCGCAGCCGGAATCTCCGATCCCTCCTGCACCGCCGCCGGCTGCATCCTCCATAGGTTACTATGAGGGATACGAAGCTGTGTGATGTATCAGTAGGGACCGCAGCCGGAATCTCCGATCCCTCCTGCACCGCCGCCGGCTGCATCCTCCATAGGTTACTATGAGGGATGCGAAGCTGCGTGATGTATCAGTAGGGACCGCAGCCGGAATCTCCGATCCCTCCTGCACCGCCGCCGGCTGCATCCTCCATAGGTTACTATGAGGCATGCGAAGCTGCGTGATGTATCAGTAGGGACCGCAGCCGGAATCTCCGATCCCTCCTGCACCGCCGCCGGCTGCATCCTCCATAGGTTACTATGAGGGATGCGAAGCTGCGTGATGTATCAGTAGGGACCGCAGCCGGAATCTCCGATCCCTCCTGCACCACCGCTGGCTGCATCCTCCATAGGTTACTATGAGGGATGCGAAGCTGCGTGATGTATCAGTAGGGACCGCAGCCGGAATCTCCGATCCCTCCTGCACCGCCGCCGGCTGCATCCTCCATAGGTTACTATGAAGGATGCGAAGCTGCGTGATGTATCAGTAGGGACCGCAGCCGGAATCTCCGATCCCTCCTGCACCGCCGCCGGCTGCATCCTCCATAGGTTACTATGAGGGATGCGAAGCTGCGTGATGTATCAGTAGGGACCGCAGCCGGAATCTCCGATCCCTCCTGCACCGCCGCCGGCTGCATCCTCCATAGGTTACTATGAGGGATGCGAAGCTGCGTGATGTATCAGTAGGGACCGCAGCCGGAATCTCCGATCCCTCCTGCACCACCGCCAGCTGCATCCTCCATAAGTTACTATGAGGGATGCGAAGCTGCGTGATGTATCAGTAGGGACCGCAGCCGGAATCTCCGATCCCTCCTGCACCGCCGCCGGCTGCATCCTCCATAGGTTACTATGAGGGATGCGAAGCTGCGTGATGTATCAGTAGGGACCGCAGCCGGAATCTCCGATCCCTCCTGCACCGCCGCCGGCTGCATCCTCCATAGGTTACTATGAGGGATGCGAAGCTGCGTGATGTATCAGTAGGGACAGCAGCCGGAATCTCCGATCCCTCCTGCACCGCCGCCGGCTGCATCCTCCATAGGTTACTATGAGGGATGCGAAGCTGCGTGATGTATCAGTAGGGACCGCAGCCGGAATCTCCGATCCCTCCTGCACCACCGCTGGCTGCATCCTCCATAGGTTACTATGAGGCATGCGAAGCTGCGTGATGTATCAGTAGGGACCGCAGCCGGAATCTCCGATCCCTCCTGCACCGCCGCCGGCTGCATCCTCCATAGGTTACTATGAGGGATGCGAAGCTGCGTGATGTATCAGTAGGGACCGCAGCCAGAATCTCCGATCCCTCCTGCACCGCCGCCGGCTGCATCCTCCATAGGTTACTATGAGGGATGCGAAGCTGCATGATGTATCAGTAGGGACCGCAGCCGGAATCTCCGATCCCTCCTGCACCGCCGCCGGCTGCATCCTCCATAGGTTACTATGAGGCATGCGAAGCTGCGTGATGTATCAGTAGGGACCGCAGCCGGAATCTCCGATCCCTCCTGCACCGCTGCTGGCTGCATCCTCCATAGGTTACTATGAGGCATGCGAAGCTGCGTGATGTATCAGTAGGGACCGCAGCCGGAATCTCCGATCCCTCCTGCACTGCCGCCGGCTGCATCCTCCATAGGTTACTATGAGGGATGCGAAGCTGCGTGATGTATCAGTAGGGACTGCAGCCGGAATCTCCGATCCCTCCTGCACCGCCGCCGGCTGCATCCTCCATAGGTTACTATGAGGGATGCGAAGCTGCGTGATGTATCAGTAGGGACCGCAGCCGGAATCTCCGATCCCTCCTGCACTGCCGCCGGCTGCATCCTCCATAGGTTACTATGAGGGATGCGAAGCTGCGTGATGTATCAGTAGGGAATGCAGCCGGAATCTCCGATCCCTCCTGCACCACCGCTGGCTGCATCCTCCATAGGTTACTATGAGAGATGCGAAGCTGCGTGATGTATCAGTAGGGACCACAGCCGGAATCTCCGATCCCTCCTGCACCGCCACCGGCTGCATCCTCCATAGGTTACTATGAGGGATGCGAAGCTGCATGATGTATCAGTAGGGACCGCAGCCGGAATCTCCGATCCCTCCTGCACTGCCGCCGGCTGCATCCTCCATAGGTTACTATGAGGGATGCGAAGCTGCGTGATGTATCAGTAGGGACTGCAGCCGGAATCTCCGATCCCTCCTGCACCACCGCTGGCTGCATCCTCCATAGGTTACTATGAGAGATGCGAAGCTGCGTGATGTATCAGTAGGGACCGCAGCCGGAATCTCCGATCCCTCCTGCACCGCCACCGGCTGCATCCTCCATAGGTTACTATGAGGGATGCGAAGCTGCGTGATGTATCAGTAGGGACCGCAGCCGGAATCTCCGATCCCTCCTGCACCGCCGCCGGCTGCATCCTCCATAGGTTACTATGAGAGATGCGAAGCTGCGTGATGTATCAGTAGGGACAGCAGCCGGAATCTCCGATCCCTCCTGCACCGCCGCCGGCTGCATCCACCATAGGTTACTATGAGGGATGCGAAGCTGCGTGATGTATCAGTAGGGACCGCAGCCGGAATCTCCGATCCCTCCTGCACCGCCGCCGGCTGCATCCTCCATAGGTTACTAGGAGGCATGCGAAGCTGCGTGATGTATCAGTAGGGACCACAGCCGGAATCTCCGATCCCTCCTGCACCGACGCCCGCTGCATCCTCCATAGGTTACTATGAGGGATACGAAGCTGCGTGATGTATCAGTAGGGACCGCAGCCGGAATCTCCGATCCCTCCTGCACCACCGCCGGCTGCATCCTCCATAGGTTACTATGAGGGATGCGAAGCTGCGTGATGTATCAGTAGGGACCGCAGCCGGAATCTCCGATCCCTCCTGCACCGCCGCCGGCTGCATCCTCCATAGGTTACTATGAGGGATGCGAAGCTGCGTGATGTGTCAGTAGGGACCGCAGCCGGAATCTCCGATCCCTCCTGCACCGCCGATGGCTGCATCCTCCATAGGTTACTATGAGGGATGCGAAGCTGCGTGATGTATCAGTAGGGACCGCAGCCGGAATCTCCGATCCCTCCTGCACCGCCGCCGGCTGCATCCTCCATAGGTTACTAGGAGGGATGCGAAGCTGCGTGATGTATCAGTAGGGACCGCAGCCGGAATCTCCGATCCCTCCTGCACCGCCGCCGGCTGCATCCTCCATAGGTTACTATGAGGGATGCGAAGCTGCGTGATGTATCAGTAGGGACCGCAGCCGGAATCTCCGATCCCTCCTGCACCGCCGCCGGCTGCATCCTCCATAGGTTACTAGGAGGGATGCGAAGCTGCGTGATGTATCAGTAGGGACCGCAGCCGGAATCTCCGATCCCTCCTGCACCGCCGCCGGCTGCATCCTCCATAGGTTACTATGAGGGATGCGAAGCTGCGTGATGTATCAGTAGGGACCGCAGCCGGAATCTCCGATCCCTCCTGCACCACCGCCAGCTGCATCCTCCATAAGTTACTATGAGGGATGCGAAGCTGCGTGATGTATCAGTAGGGAACGCAGCCGGAATCTCCGATCCCTCCTGCACCGCCGCCGGCTGCATCCTCCATAGGTTACTATGAGGGATGCGAAGCTGCGTGATGTATCAGTAGGGACCGCAGCCGGAATCTCCGATCCCTCCTGCACCGCCGCCGGCTGCATCCTCCATAGGTTACTATGAGGGATGCAAAGCTGCGTGATGTATCAGTAGGGACCGCAGCCGGAATCTCCGATCCCTCCTGCACCGCCACCGGCTGCATCCTCCATAGGTTACTATGAGGGATGCGAAGCTGCGTGATGTATCAGTAGGGACCGCAGCCGGAATCTCTGATCCCTCCTGCACCGCCGCCAGCTGCATCCTCCATAGGTTACTATGAGGGATACGAAGCTGCGTGATGTATCAGTAGGGACCGCAGCCGGAATCTCCGATCCCGCCTGCACCGCCACCGGCTGCATCCTCCATAGGTTACTATGAGGGATATGAAGCTGCGTGATGTATCAGTAGGGACCGCAGCCGGAATCTCCGATCCCTCCTGCACCGCCACCGGCTGCATCCTCCATAGGTTACGAGGAGGGATGCGAAGCTGCGTGATGTATCAGTAGGGACCGCAGCCGGAATCTCCGATCCCTCCTGCACCGCCGCCGGCTGCATCCTCCATAGGTTACTAGGAGAGATGCGAAGCTGCGTGATGTATCAGTAGGGACCGCAGCCGGAATCTCCGATCCCTCCTGCACCGCCGCCGGCTGCATCCTCCATAGGTTACTATGAGGGATACGAAGCTGTGTGATGTAACAGTAGGGACCTCAGCCGGAATCTCCGATCCCTCCTGCACCGCCGCCGGCTGCATCCTCCATAGGTTACTATGAGGGATGCGAAGCTGCGTGATGTATCAGTAGGGACCGCAGCCGGAATCTCCGATCCCTCCTGCACCGCCGCCGGCTGCATCCTCCATAGGTTACTATGAGGGATGCGAAGCTGCGTGATGTATCAGTAGGGACAGCAGCCGGAATCTCCGATCCCTCCTGCACCGCCGCCGGCTGCATCCTCCATAGGTTACTATGAGGGATGCGAAGCTGCGTGATGTATCAGTAGGGACAGCAGCCGGAATCTCCGATCCCTCCTGCACCGCCGCCGGAGTCATCCTCCATAGGTTACTATGAGGGATGCGAAGCTGCGTGATGTGTCATTAGGTACCGCAGCCGGAATCTCCGATCCCTCCTGCATCGCCGCCGGCTGCATCCTCCATAGGTTACTATGAGGGATGCGAAGCTGCGTGATGTATCAGTAGGGACCGCAGCCGTAATCTCCGATCCCTCCTGCACCGCCGCCGGAGTCATCCTCCATAGGTTACTATGAGGGATGCGAAGCTGCGTGATGTGTCAGTAGGGACCGCAGCCGGAATCTCCGATCCCTCCTGCATCGCTGCCGGCTGCATCCTCCATAGGTTACTATGAGGCATGTGAAGCTGCGTGATGTGTCAGTAGGGACCGCAGCCGGAATCTCCGATCCCTCCTGCATCGCCGCCGGCTGCATCCTCCATAGGTTACTATGAGGGATGCGAAGCTGCGTGATGTATCAGTAGGGACCGCAGCCGGAATCTCCGATCCCTCCTGCACCGCCGCCGGCTGCATCCTCCATAGGTTACTATGAGGGATGCGAAGCTGCGTGATGTATCAGTAGGGACCGCAGCCGGAATCTCCGATCCCTCCTGCACCGCCGCCGGCTGCATCCTCCATAGGTTACTATGAGGGATGCGAAGCTGCGTGATGTATCATTAGGGACCGCAGCCGGAATCTCCGATCCCTCCTGCACCGCCGCCGGCTGCATCCTCCATAGGTTACTAGGAGGGATGCGAAGCTGCGTGATGTATCAGTAGGGACCGCAGCCGGAATCTCCGATCCCTCCTGCACCGCCGCCGGCTGCATCCTCCATAGGTTACTAGGAGGGATGCGAAGCTGCGTGATGTATCATTAGGGACCGCAGCCGGAATCTCCGATCAGTCCTGCACCGCCGCCGGCTGCATCCTCCATAGGTTACTATGAGGGATGCGAAGCTGCGTGATGTATCAGTAGGGACAGCAGCCGGAATCTCCGATCCCTCCTGCATCGCCGCCGGCTGCATCCTCCATAGGTTACTATGAGGGATGCGAAGCTGCGTGATGTATCAGTAGGGACCGCAGCCGGAATCTCAGGTCCCTCCTGCACCGCCGCCGGCTGCATCCTCCATAGGTTACTATGAGGGATGCGAAGCTGCGTGATGTATCAGTAGGGACCGCAGCCGGAATCTCCGATCCCTCCTGCACCGCCGCCGGCTGCATCCTCCATAGGTTACTATGAGGGATGCGAAGCTGCGTGATGTATCAGTAGGGACCACAGCCGGAATCTCCAATCCCTCCTGCACCGCCGCCGGCTGCATCCTCCATAAGTTACTATGAGGGATGCGAAGCTGCGTGATGTATAAGTAGGGACCGCTGCCGGAATCTCTGATCCCTCCTGCACCGCCGCCGGCTGCATCCTCCATAGGTTACTATGAGGGATGAGAAGCTGCGTGATGTATCAGTAGGGACCGCAGCCGGAATCTCCGATCCCTCCTGCACCGCCGCCGGCTGCATCCTCCATAGGTTACTAGGAGAGATGCGAAGCTGCGTGATGTATCAGTAGGGACCGCAGCCGGAATCTCCGATCCCTCCTGCACCGCCGCCGGCTGCATCCTCCATAGGTTACTAGGAGAGATGCGAAGCTGCGTGATGTATCAGTAGGGACCGCAGCCGGAATCTCCGATCCCTCCTGCACCGCCGCCGGCTGCATCCTCCATAGGTTACTATGAGGGATGCGAAGCTGCGTGATGTATCAGTAGGGACAGCAGCCGGAATCTCCGATCCCTCCTGCACCGCCGCCGGCTGCATCCTCCATAGGTTACTAGGAGGGATGCGAAGCTGCGTGATGTATCAGTAGGGACCGCAGCCGGATTCTCTGATCCCTCCTGCACCGCCACCGGAGTCATCCTCCATAGGTTACTATGAGGGATATGAAGCTGCGTGATGTATCAGTAGGGACCGCAGCCAGAATCTCCGATCCCTCCTGCACCACGCCGGCTGCATCCTCCATAGGTTACTAGGAGGGATACGAAGCTGCGTGATGTATCAGTATGGACCGCAGCCGGAATCTCCGATCCCTCCTGCACCGCCGCCGGCTGCATCCTCCATAGGTTACTATGAGGGATGCGAAGCTGCGTGATGTATCAGTAGGGACCGCAGCCGTAATCTCCGATCCCTCCTGCACCGCCGCCGGCTGCATCCTCCATAGGTTACTATGAGGGATGCGAAGCTGCGTGATGTATCAGTAGGGACTGCAGCCGGAATCTCCGATCCCTCCTGCACCGCCGCCGGCTGCATCCTCCATAGGTTACTATGAGGGATGCGAAGCTGCGTGATGTATCAGTAGGGACCGCAGCCGGAATCTCCGATCCCTCCTGCACCGCCGCGATGTATCAGTAGGGACAGCAGCCGGAATCTCCGATCCCTCCTGCACCGCCGCCGGCTGCATCCTCCATAGGTTACTATGAGGGATACGAAGCTGCGTGATGTATCAGTAGGGACCGCAGCCGGAATCTCTGGTCCCTCCTGCACCGCCGCCGGCTGCATCCTCCATAGGTTACTATGAGGGATGCGAAGCTGCGTGATGTATCAGTAGGGACCGCAGCCGTAATCTCCGATCCCTCCTGCACCGCCGCCGGCTGCATCCTCCATAGGTTACTATGAGGGATGCGAAGCTGCGTGATGTATCAGTAGGGACTGCAGCCGGAATCTCCGATCCCTCCTGCACCACCGCCGGCTGCATCCTCCATAGGTTACTATGAGGGATGCGAAGCTGCGTGATGTATCAGTAGGGACCGCAGCCGGAATCTCCGATCCCTCCTGCACCGCCGCGATGTATCAGTAGGGACAGCAGCCGGAATCTCCGATCCCTCCTGCACCGCCGCCGGCTGCATCCTCCATAGGTTACTATGAGGGATACGAAGCTGCGTGATGTATCAGTAGGGACCGCAGCCGGAATCTCTGGTCCCTCCTGCACCGCCGCCGGCTGCATCCTCCATAGGTTACTGTTAGGACTCCCGGGCTCATGGGTGCATGGAGGGGCCTATCGCTCGTATCCGCCTTGAGAAAGGCAGTGTTTACAGCATTTGCACAGTCCCGGGAGAACCTCGGTTCGCGGATCACACAGTAAGGCCACAAAAGCAAGGTACAAAACGCACCTTTATTTCATATTAACAGTACATGAAAACCATAACCACACCACTAACACTACACAATACAGGTAGCCTACAATATACACAGCACACACTAACTATATCAGAACCACACAAAGGTGAACACCTCCCCTTCCCTTCCACAGTCAATAGTCACCTTGGGCAGTCTCTGAGCTGAGGCTGGTGGGGCCTTGGTGAGGGGGGAATGCAGAACCCCAGCGGAGGTACGGGCTCCACTGAGCCAAGGCCGATGCCCGCTGCCGGTCCTGCAGGTGATGAATCCCAGCCGCTTGGCCTGTGGGTGCCGTCGGGGTGCTGGCACGCTGGATGCAACCGCTGGCTGTGGTATGGGGTCCACTGCGCCAGGGCCGACTGCCCACTGCTGGTCCTGCAGGTGATGAATCCCAGCCGCTTGGCCTGTGGGTGCCGTCGGGGTGCTGGCACGCTGGATGCAACCGCTGGCTGTGGTATGGGGTCCACTGCGCCAGGGCCGACTGCCCACTGCTGATGTTCTGGTGGGGTCTGGAGGGAACTCAGCTTCCTCCCCTGGGATCCTGCCTCGCCGGGTCAGGGATCCTGGATGGATGCAGAAAGTCACCCAGAGCTGCTGTGTCAGCCCCTTTTATTCTTGAGTTCTGCGACCGGATTGGTCGTTGCTTGAATCCTGAGATGTAAATGCCCCTGAGTCCTGTGTAGGGATTGGCTGAGGCCGGAGCCCTGGAAACTGGTTGTTCTCTGGGACTCTCTGGCCCCCTGCTGGTCTGGTGCCGGCCAGTCTATAACAAGTCCCCGGGGAGAACAAAAGGCCAGGAACCATTGCTGATAAGGGGCGGCCCAGGTGTGAAGTCAAAACAGACCATATTGTGGATTGCAAGGTCTCAGTCTATTCAACTGGCTGATGCTTCCTGTAGGAGAAAGGGGGGGATGAGATAAGGCATTTCCTGCTGGATTCAGACACCCTTAGAGAAATAGTACAGTTCTGCCTCCAGCGTGGCAGTTTCAGGCCTGCAAAGGTCTGGTAGTCACTGGGCGCTGTTTAGGAATAGCTGGGTGCCTGCCCCCCTGTGTTGGGGTGCAAGCACGGTAGGCCTTTAGGGGGGCTACCCATTGACGAACTGGGGTGGGGCATCCGAAGGTTCGTCACAGTCCTCCCCCTTCCTAAACCCGGTCGGAGGGGCTGGCTCTTGGATCAGGGCCAGTCGGGAGGATCGGGGCCAGTGGTTTCCTGGGAGCGGGATCCGGCTCCTCCTGTCGGGACAGTCCATCCGCATTGGCGTGGTCCTTCCCCTTTTTGTGAGAAATAGAAAAATTATAAGCTTGGAGGGCAAGGCTCCACCGTAGTAGCCTCCCGTTCTCTCCAGACGTTTTTTGAAGCCAGCTCAGGGGGTTATGGTCGGTCAGGACAGTGAACTCCTTCCCATAAAGATATGGTTGGAGCTTCTTTAGGGCCCACACAATGGCCAGGCATTCCTTTTCGATGGTGGCATAGGCCCTCTCTCGCTCCACCAGTTTCCGGGACAGGTACACTACGGGGTGGTCTCGGCCATCTGCCCCTACTTGGCTTAAGACGGCCCCCAGCCCATGGTCTGAGGCATCAGTCTGAACCAAGAACCGTTTGTCAAAGTCGGGGGTGGCTAGCACGGGGGAGCTGGCTAAGGCCAATTTGAGTTGGGAGAAGGCATGGTCACAGGGGGCTGTCCACGCTATCTGTTTGGCGTGTTTCTTTTTAGTCAAGTCGGTCAGGGGCTGGGCTATGGTACTGTATTGGGGTACAAACTTTCGGTAGTACCCCGCAGTCCCCAGGAAGGCGCGGATCTGCTTCTGGGAGGAAGGCCGGGGCCAGTTTAGAATGGCCTCTACTTTAGCGGGCTCCGGGCGCAGCTGCCCGCTTCCCACTCGGTGTCCTAGGTATTGGACCTCAGCCATTCCCATGTGGCATTTGTCGGGGCGGATGGTGAACCCGGCTCGCTGGATCCGGGTCAGCACCTCCCTAACGTGAGTCAGATGCTCCTCCCAGCTGTCACTAAAGATAGCTATGTCGTCCAGGTAGGCGTGGGCAAACTCCTGGCACCCCTCCAGCATGTTATCCACTGTGCGCTGGAAGGTGGCAGGGGCATTCTTCATCCCAAATGGCAGCATCGTGAATTCGAAGAGGCCACAGGGGGTGGTGAATGCAGAGCGCTCCTGTGCTCCGCTGGATAGGGGTATTTGCCAATACCCTTTGCTCAAATCCAGGGTGGACACATAGCGGGCCCCACCTAATCTGTCCAACAGCTCATCCATTCGTGGCATGGGATACGCATCGGTCACCGTTACCTCATTGAGCTTCCGGTAATCCACGCAGAACCGGGTGGTACCATCTTTCTTCGGCACCAGCACCACCCCGGCTGCCCAGGGGCTACGGGAGGGGACTATTACTCCAAGTTGCAGCATCTCTTCTATTTCGGCCCGGACCTGTCTCAATACTTCCGGGGTTATTCTGTACGCCGCCTGTCGGCAAGGTTTGGCCTCCCCGGTGTCCACATTGTGGGTGGCCAGTGGGGTGCAGCCCGGACGGCAGGTGAACTGGGCTTCATGCTCCCGGAGCACCTCCCCCAGTTCCTGCTGCTGTTGGGGTTCCAGCTGGGCGCCTATCTGCACTGCCTCAATGCCCTGGTTTTGTCGAGCTACCTCTAGCAGGTCAGGGAGGGGGTCTAGCTCGGTCTCACCCATGGGTGGGCAGCACACCACCATCGCCCCTATGTGCCTCTCCACGTACCCCTTAAGCCGGTTTATGTGGAAGACGCGGCATTGCCGGCCCCCTTTGTCTAGGGATACTAGGTAAGAGACGGGACCTTTTCTCTCCATGACGGTGTAGGGACCTGCCCACGTGGCCTGGAGCTTGTTATGCTTCACCGGTATCAGGACCATCACTTTCTGCCCCGGGACCATTTCCCGGAGGCGAGCATGCTGGTCATACCATCCTTTTTGTTTGTCCTGGGCCTGGACTAGGTTCTCTCTGGCTAAGCCCATCACCCGCTTCAGTCGCGCCTGCAGTTGTTCAACGTACTGCAGAACCGGCTGTTCTGGGTCTCGGAAGGTCCCCTCCCACCCTTCCTTGACTAGGTCGAGGGGTCCCCGTACTGAGTGGCCATACAACAGCTCAAAGGGGGAGTAGCCGGTAGACTCTTGTGCCACCTCTCGGTAGGCAAACAGGAGTTGCGGCAGCGCCTTCTCCCAGTCCTTCCCCTCTGAGTGGACGTATGCTTTGAGCAGGGACTTGAGGGTCCCATTGAACCGTTCGCACAACCCATTGGTTTGGGGGTGGTAAGCGGTGGTCCGGAGAGCCCTCACCCCCCACTTCTCCCACAGGGTCTTCACTAGCTCTCCCTGGAATTGGGATCCCTGGTCTGTGAGCACCTCCTGGGGGTACCCCACTCTGCTGAAGATGTCCACAAGGGCCTGTACCACGTGCTCCGCATCTATGGAGGCGAGAGCCACTGCCTCAGGGTACCGGGTGGCCACATCTACCAGAGTGAGGATGTACTTTTTGCCGGACCGACTGGGCACCTTAAGGGGGCCTACAAGGTCTATCGCTACCCTTCTGAATGGCTCCCCTATGATGGGCATGGGCAACAAGGGGGCTTTGGTTGGGGCGCCGGCTAACCGCTGGCAGGTGTCACAAGAGGCGCGATACTCTTTTACCGCCCGTGACACCCCCGGCCAGAAGAAGTTCTTCACTAGCCGGTTCCGTGTCTTACGGGTGCCCAGGTGGCCGGCGGCCGGGATGTCATGGGCCAGGGCCAGGAGCTCGGGTCTATAGGCTGCGGGGACTATCAGTTGTTTGGGTGAGGTGCCGGGCCCCAGGTCAGGCCTTATGGGGACTATCCTATACAGCAGCCCCTTTTCCCAGACTATACGATTCCCTCCCCGGTCCAGGCCCCCCTGTTCGGCGGCCCGGCGCAACTCGGCCAATGAGGGATCCGTAGCCTGGGCCTTCCTAAACTTCTCTCGGTCGCCCTCCCCCAAGTCAGGAACAGTCGGGAGGTCATGGTTACTTGGTTCACTCACCCTCTCAGGACCGGGGCCTTGTTCCAGGGTTGCACGCCAGGACGGCGCCTGGGTTGGTGTCGGGATCCGTAGTCGGGGGTTCGGGTCTCCCCTCCCTACTTGCCGAGTTTGGCTTCTGGTAACGGGTTGCACAAAATGGGTCACGAGTCCTTGCCCAAGGTCGTTACCTAAAATGACCTTGGCGGGCAGTCCGCTGAGCACGCCCACTTCTATGGTTCCTTGCCCGGCCTTCCAGTCCATTCGAACCCGGGCTACAGGAATGTCCCGCTCCTGGCCTCCTGCGGTGCGGATGGTCACTCGCTGTTGTTGCAGAAGGAGGCCGGGAGGGATTAGGTCGGGCTCCACCAGGGTTAGAGAAGCTCCAGAGTCTCTGAGTCCAGTTACTTCCCGTCCCTCGACCCATACTGGCTGCATGTGTCCCCGCATGTTTTTCGGGGCAGGTGCCCCCGGGTCGCCTACCAGGTCCACGGCATAGACCCCCTCATTGTCCTCATCCCCATCGGTATATAGGTCCTCCTCCTCTTCACCGGGCCCCTTTGCCGGCTGCCCGTAGACAAGGGCTACGGGGGTGGGGCGGTCTTGACCCCGGGGACAGTTCCTCTGCAGGTGCCCCGGCTGTCCACAGCGGAAGCAGTCCCGAGGTCCAATTGGGGTTCGGGACCTGGGAATGGGTGGTGGGAAGTTGGCTGCCGGGGCTCTCGGGGGCTCCCACCGTGGGACCAAGGGTTTGGTAGGGGGCTTCCCTGGCGGGGAGCCCTGAATGGCTCGCCGTAGCCCGGTGGAGGGGGTAGAGAGCGTGTTCCTCCATCCCGAGCGGTTAGCCAGGAATTCGTCGGCTAGGCTGGCGGCCTTCCCCGGGCTGATGGGGTCGCGATCCGCCACCCACTCCCGGAGGTCCACGGGTAATTGGGCCAATAATTGTTCCATTACCATCAGATCCGCAATCTGCCCAGCGCTGGCCGCCTGCTTCCCTTCAGTCCACTTTCGGTAGAGGCTCTGCAGCTGTGAGCCATACTCCACGTAGGAACTACCTTCCTTCTTCCTAATACTTCGGAAGCGCTGGCGGTAGGTTTCAGCAGTGATCTGGAACCGGGCCAGTAGTGCCTTCTTCAGCTCGGCATAGTTCCCACAGGCCTGTACACTGAGTCCTTGGTAGGCTTCCAGGGCCTTCCCGGTCAGACTCGGCCCTAGGTACTTGGGCCAGTCCTCCGGACCTACCCGGTGGACTCCCATCAGGTTCTCAAACATCTGGAGGTGCGTGTCAATGTCCGTCTCGGCCTCCCGGAATGGAGGCACATCCCGGAACCCTAGGCGGGGCCCCCGGTGTCCCAGCGTGTCCAACGCTGCAAGGAGTTGGGCCGGGAGGGTATCCATCGCCGGCTGTGCAGAGGTCCCCGTGCCGGAGTCCTCCGCAGGACTTGTGGCAGTCTCGTCGTCGGGGCCGGCCGGATGGGTGCGTACCCACTCACCGAGCCGACCAATGAGGACTTCACGGGTGTCCGTATCCACAAAGGCGATGTCTTTGGACTGGCATAATACCTGCAGCTCTGGCTTGCGGGCCCTCCGGTAGGGATGTTCGCGCTCCTGTCGAGCCCGCTGCTCCTCATTCTCCTGCATTTTAGCCTGCTTAGGGTCTGGCTTACGTGTTCCTCCCTGTGTGGTTCTATACTATCAGGTTATGGGCTATTGTGCCAACAGAACCTGGCCGTATAACGATACGGGCCCCTGGTTCTGCCTGGTGTACAGGACTGTGTGATCCCACCGCTGCCACCAATTGTTAGGACTCCCGGGCTCATGGGTGCATGGAGGGGCCTATCGCTCGTATCCGCCTTGAGAAAGGCAGTGTTTACAGCATTTGCACAGTCCCGGGAGAACCTCGGTTCGCGGATCACACAGTAAGGCCACAAAAGCAAGGTACAAAACGCACCTTTATTTCATATTAACAGTACATGAAAACCATAACCACACCACTAACACTACACAATACAGGTAGCCTACAATATACACAGCACACACTAACTATATCAGAACCACACAAAGGTGAACACCTCCCCTTCCCTTCCACAGTCAATAGTCACCTTGGGCAGTCTCTGAGCTGAGGCTGGTGGGGCCTTGGTGAGGGGGGAATGCAGAACCCCAGCGGAGGTACGGGCTCCACTGAGCCAAGGCCGATGCCCGCTGCCGGTCCTGCAGGTGATGAATCCCAGCCGCTTGGCCTGTGGGTGCCGTCGGGGTGCTGGCACGCTGGATGCAACCGCTGGCTGTGGTATGGGGTCCACTGCGCCAGGGCCGACTGCCCACTGCTGGTCCTGCAGGTGATGAATCCCAGCCGCTTGGCCTGTGGGTGCCGTCGGGGTGCTGGCACGCTGGATGCAACCGCTGGCTGTGGTATGGGGTCCACTGCGCCAGGGCCGACTGCCCACTGCTGATGTTCTGGTGGGGTCTGGAGGGAACTCAGCTTCCTCCCCTGGGATCCTGCCTCGCCGGGTCAGGGATCCTGGATGGATGCAGAAAGTCACCCAGAGCTGCTGTGTCAGCCCCTTTTATTCTTGAGTTCTGCGACCGGATTGGTCGTTGCTTGAATCCTGAGATGTAAATGCCCCTGAGTCCTGTGTAGGGATTGGCTGAGGCCGGAGCCCTGGAAACTGGTTGTTCTCTGGGACTCTCTGGCCCCCTGCTGGTCTGGTGCCGGCCAGTCTATAACAAGTCCCCGGGGAGAACAAAAGGCCAGGAACCATTGCTGATAAGGGGCGGCCCAGGTGTGAAGTCAAAACAGACCATATTGTGGATTGCAAGGTCTCAGTCTATTCAACTGGCTGATGCTTCCTGTAGGAGAAAGGGGGGGATGAGATAAGGCATTTCCTGCTGGATTCAGACACCCTTAGAGAAATAGTACAGTTCTGCCTCCAGCGTGGCAGTTTCAGGCCTGCAAAGGTCTGGTAGTCACTGGGCGCTGTTTAGGAATAGCTGGGTGCCTGCCCCCCTGTGTTGGGGTGCAAGCACGGTAGGCCTTTAGGGGGGCTACCCATTGACGAACTGGGGTGGGGCATCCGAAGGTTCGTCACAGTTACTATGAGGGATGCGAAGCTGCGTGATGTATCAGTAGGGACCGCAGCCGGAATCTCCGATCCCTCCTGCACCGCCGCCGGCTGCATCCTCCATAGGTTACTATGAGGGATGCGAAGCTGCGTGATGTATCAGTAGGGACAGCAGCCGGAATCTCTGATCCCTCCTGCACCGCCGCCGGCTGCATCCTCCATAGTTTACTATGAGGGATGCGAAGCTGCGTGATGTATCAGTAGGGACCACAGCCGGAATCTCCAATCCCTCCTGCACCGCCGCCGGCTGCATCCTCCATAAGTTACTATGAGGGATGCGAAGCTGCGTGATGTATAAGTAGGGACCGCTGCCGGAATCTCTGATCCCTCCTGCACCGCCGCCGGCTGCATCCTCCATAGGTTACTATGAGGGATGAGAAGCTGCGTGATGTATCAGTAGGGATCGCAGCCGGAATCTCCGATCCCTCCTGCACCGCTGCCGGCTGCATCCTCCATAGGTTACTATGAGGCATGCGAAGCTGTGTGATGTATCAGTAGGGACCGCAGCCGGAATCTCCGATCCCTCCTGCACCGCCGCCGGCTGCATCCTCCATAGGTTACTAGGAGAGATGCGAAGCTGCGTGATGTATCAGTAGGGACCGCAGCCGGAATCTCCGATCCCTCCTGCACCGCCGCCGGCTGCATCCTCCATAGGTTACTAGGAGAGATGCGAAGCTGCGTGATGTATCAGTAGGGACCGCAGCCGGAATCTCCGATCCCTCCTGCACCGCCGCCGGCTGCATCCTCCATAGGTTACTATGAGGGATGCGAAGCTGCGTGATGTATCAGTAGGGACAGCAGCCGGAATCTCCGATCCCTCCTGCACCGCCGCCGGCTGCATCCTCCATAGGTTACTATGAGGGATACGAAGCTGTGTGATGTAACAGTAGGGACCTCAGCCGGAATCTCCGATCCCTCCTGCACCGCCGCCGGCTGCATCCTCCATAGGTTACTATGAGGGATGCGAAGCTGCGTGATGTATCAGTAGGGACCGCAGACGGAATCTCCGATCCCTCCTGCACCGCCGCCGGCTGCATCCTCCATAGGTTACTAGGAGGGATGCGAAGCTGCGTCATGTATCAGTAGGGACCGCAGCCGGATTCTCTGATCCCTCCTGCACCGCCACCGGAGTCATCCTCCATAGGTTACTATGAGGGATATGAAGCTGCGTGATGTATCAGTAGGGACCGCAGCCAGAATCTCCGATCCCTCCTGCACCACGCCGGCTGCATCCTCCATAGGTTACTAGGAGGGATACGAAGCTGCGTGATGTATCAGTATGGACCGCAGCCGGAATCTCCGATCCCTCCTGCACCGCCGCCGGCTGCATCCTCCATAGGTTACTATGAGGGATGCGAAGCTGCGTGATGTATCAGTAGGGACCGCAGCCGTAATCTCCGATCCCTCCTGCACCGCCGCCGGCTGCATCCTCCATAGGTTACTATGAGGGATGCGAAGCTGCGTGATGTATCAGTAGGGACTGCAGCCGGAATCTCCGATCCCTCCTGCACCGCCGCCGGCTGCATCCTCCATAGGTTACTATGAGGGATGCGAAGCTGCGTGATGTATCAGTAGGGACCGCAGCCGGAATCTCCGATCCCTCCTGCACCGCCGCGATGTATCAGTAGGGACAGCAGCCGGAATCTCCGATCCCTCCTGCACCGCCGCCGGCTGCATCCTCCATAGGTTACTATGAGGGATACGAAGCTGCGTGATGTATCAGTAGGGACCGCAGCCGGAATCTCTGGTCCCTCCTGCACCGCCGCCGGCTGCATCCTCCATAGGTTACTATGAGGGATGCGAAGCTGCGTGATGTATCAGTAGGGACCGCAGCCATAATCTCCGATCCCTCCTGCACCGCCGCCGGCTGCATCCTCCATAGGTTACTATGAGGGATGCGAAGCTGCGTGATGTATCAGTAGGGACTGCAGCCGGAATCTCCGATCCCTCCTGCACCGCCGCGATGTATCAGTAGGGACAGCAGCCGGAATCTCCGATCCCTCCTGCACCGCCGCCGGCTGCATCCTCCATAGGTTACTATGAGGGATAGGAAGCTGCGTGATGTATCAGTAGGGACCGCAGCCGGAATCTCCGATCGCTCCTGCACCGCCGCCGGCTGCATCCTCCATAGGTTACTATGAGGGATGCGAAGCTGCGTGATGTATCAGTAGGGACAGCAGCCGGAATCTCCGATCCCTCCTGCACCGCCGCCGGCTGCATCCTCCATAGGTTACTATGAGGGATACGAAGCTGTGTGATGTAACAGTATGGACCTCAGCCGGAATCTCCGATCCCTCCTGCACCGCCGCCGGCTGCATCCTCCATAGGTTACTATGAGGGATGCGAAGCTGCGTGATGTATCAGTAGGGACCGCAGCCGGAATCTCCGATCCCTCCTGCACTGCCGCCGGCTGCATCCTCCATAGGTTACTATGAGGGATGCGAAGCTGCGTGATGTATCATTAGGGACCGCAGCCGGAATCTCCGATCCCTCCTGCACCGCCGCCGGCTGCATCCTCCATAGGTTACTAGGAGGGATGCGAAGCTGCGTGATGTATCAGTAGGGACCGCAGCCGGAATCTCCGATCCCTCCTGCACCGCCGCCGGCTGCATCCTCCATAGGTTACTATGAGGGATGCGAAGCTGCGTGATGTATCAGTAGGGACAGCAGCCGGAATCTCCGATCCCTCCTGCACCGCCGCCGGCTGCATCCTCCATAGGTTACTATGAGGGATATGAAGCTGCGTGATGTATCAGTAGGGACCGCAGCCGGAATCTCTGGTCCCTCCTGCACCGCCGCCGGCTGCATCCTCCATAGGTTACTATGAGGGATACGAAGCTGCGTGATGTATCAGTAGGGACAGCAGCCGGAATCTCCGATCCCTCCTGCACCGCCGCCGGCTGCATCCTCCATAGGTTACTAGGAGAGATGCGAAGCTGCGTGATGTATCAGTAGGGACCGCAGCCGGAATCTCCGATCCCTCCTGCACCGCCGCCGGCTGCATCCTCCATAGGTTACTATGAGGGATACGAAGCTGTGTGATGTAACAGTAGGGACCTCAGCCGGAATCTCCGATCCCTCCTGCACCGCCGCCGGAGTCATCCTCCATAGGTTTCTATGAGGGATGCGAAGCTGCGTGATGTATCAGTAGGGACAGCAGCCGGAATCTCCGATCCCTCCTGCACCGCCGCCGGAGTCATCCTCCATAGGTTACTATGAGGGATGCGAAGCTGCGTGATGTATCATTAGGGACCGCAGCCGGAATCTCCAATCCCTCCTGCACCGCCGCCGGCTGCATCCTCCATAGGTTACTATGAGGGATGCGAAGCTGCGTGATGTATCAGTAGGGACCGCAGACGGAATCTCCGATCCCTCCTGCACCGCCGCCGGCTGCATCCTCCATAGGTTACTAGGAGGGATGCGAAGCTGCGTGATGTATCAGTAGGGACCGCAGCCGGATTCTCTGATCCCTCCTGCACCGCCACCGGAGTCATCCTCCATAGGTTACTATGAGGGATATGAAGCTGCGTGATGTATCAGTAGGGACTGCAGCCGGAATCTCCGATCCCTCCTGCACCGCCGCCGGCTGCATCCTCCATAGGTTACTATGAGGGATGCGAAGCTGCGTGATGTATCAGTAGGGACCGCAGCCGGAATCTCCGATCCCTCCTGCACCGCCGCCGGCTGCATCCTCCATAGGTTACTATGAGGGATGCAAAGCTGCGTGATGTATCAGTAGGGACCGCAGCCGGAATCTTCGATCCCTCCTGCACCGCCGCCGGCTGCATCCTCCATAGGTTACTATGAGGGATGCGAAGCTGCGAGATGTATCAGTAGGGACCGCAGCCGGAATCTCCGATCCCTCCTGCACCGCCGCCGGCTGCATCCTCCATAGGTTACTATGAGGGATGCGAAGCTGCGTGATGTATCAGTAGGGACCGCAGCCGTAATCTCCGATCCCTCCTGCACCGCCGCCGGAGTCATCCTCCATAGGTTACTATGAGGGATGCGAAGCTGCGTGATGTGTCAGTAGGGACCGCAGCCGGAATCTCCGATCCCTCCTGCACCGCCGCCGGCTGCATCCTCCATAGGTTACTATGAGGGATGCGAAGCTGCGTGATGTATCAGTAGGGACCGCAGCTGGAATCTCCGATCCCTCCTGCACCGCCGCCGGCTGCATCCTCCATAGGTTACTAGGAGGGATGCGAAGCTGCGTGATGTATCAGTAGGGACCACAGCCGGAATCTCCGATCCCTCCTGCACCGCCGCCGGCTGCATCCTCCATAGGTTACTATGAGGGATGCGAAGCTGTGTGGTGTATCAGTAGGGACCGCAGCCGGAATCTCCGATCCCTCCTGCACCGCCGGCTGCATCCTCCATAGGTTACTATGAGGGATGCGAAGCTGCGTGATGTGTCAGTAGGGACCACAGCCGGAATCTCCGATCCCTCCTGCACCGCCGCCGGCTGCATCCTCCATAGGTTACTATGAGGGATGCGAAGCTGCGTGATGTATCAGTAGGGACCACAGCCGGAATCTCCGATCCCTCCTGCACCGCCGCCGGCTGCATCCTCCATAGGTTACTATGAGGGATGCGAAGCTGCGTGATGTATCAGTAGGGACCGCAGCCGGAATCTCCGATCCCTCCTGCACCGCCGCCGGCTGCATCCTCCATAGGTTACTATGAGGGATGCGAAGCTGCGTGATGTATCAGTAGGGACCGCAGCCGTAATCTCCGATCCCTCCTGCACCGCCGCCGGAGTCATCCTCCATAGGTTACTATGAGGGATGCGAAGCTGCGTGATGTGTCAGTAGGGACCGCAGCCGGAATCTCCGATCCCTCCTGCACCGCCGCCGGCTGCATCCTCCATAGGTTACTATGAGGGATGCGAAGCTGCGTGATGTATCAGTAGGGACCACAGCCGGAATCTCCGATCCCTCCTGCACCGCCGCCGGCTGCATCCTCCATAGGTTACTATGAGGGATGCAAAGCTGTGTGGTGTATCAGTAGGGACCGCAGCCGGAATCTCCGATCCCTCCTGCACCGCCGGCTGCATCCTCCATAGGTTACTATGAGGGATGCGAAGCTGCGTGATGTGTCAGTAGGGACCACAGCCGGAATCTCCGATCCCTCCTGCACCGCCGCCGGCTGCATCCTCCATAGGTTACTATGAGGGATGCGAAGCTGCGTGATGTATCAGTAGGAACCGCAGCCGGAATCTCCGATCCCTCCTGCACCGCCGCCGGCTGCATCTTCCATAGGTTACTATGAGGGATGCGAAGCTGCGTGATGTATCAGTAGGGACCACAGCCGGAATCTCCGATCCCTCCTGCACCGCCGCCGGCTGCATCCTCCATAGGTTACTATGAGGGATGCGAAGCTGCGTGATGTATCAGTAGGGACCTCAGCCGGAATCTCTGATCCCTCCTGCACCGCCGCCGGCTGCATCCTCCATAGGTTACTAGTAGGGATGCGAAGCTGCGTGATGGATCAGTTGGGACCACAGCCGGAATCTCCGATCCCTCCTGCACCGCCGCCGGCTGCATCCTCCATAGGTTACTATGAGGGATGCGAAGCTGCGTGATGTATCAGTAGGGACCGCAGCCGGAATCTCCGATCCCTCCTGCACCGCCGCCGGCTGCATCCTCCATAGGTTACTATGAGGGATGCGAAGCTGCGTGATGTATCAGTAGGGACCGCAGCCGGAATCTCCGATCCCTCCTGCACCGCCGCCGGAGTCATCCTCCATAGGTTACTATGAGGGATGCGAAGCTGCGTGATGTGTCAGTAGGGACCGCAGCAGGAATCTCCGATCCCTCCTGCACCGCCGCCGGCTGCATCCTCCATAGGTTACTATGAGGGATGCGAAGCTGCGTGATGTATCAGTAGGGACCGCAGCCGGAATCTCCGATCCCTCCTGCACCGCCGCCAGCTGCATCCTCCATAGGTTACTATGAGGGATGCGAAGCTGCGTGATGTATCAGTAGGGACCGCAGCCGGAATCTCCGATCCCTCCTGCACCGCCGCCGGCTGCATCCTCCATAGGTTACTATGAGGGATACGAAGCTGTGTGATGTAACAGTAGGGACAGCAGCCGGAATCTCCGATCCCTCCTGCACCGCCGCCGGCTGCATCCTCCATAGGTTACGAGGAGGGATGCGAAGCTGCGTGATGTATCAGTAGAGACCGCAGCCGGAATCTCCGATCCCTCCTGCACCGCCGCCGGCTGCATCCTCCATAGGTTACTATGAGGGATGCGAAGCTGCGTGATGTATCAGTAGGGACCGCAGCCGGAATCTCCGATCCCTCCTGCACCGCCGCCGGCTGCATCCTCCATAGGTTACTATGAGGGATGCGAAGCTGCGTGATGTATCAGTAGGGACAGCAGCCGGAATCTCCGATCCCTCCTGCACCGCCGCCGGCTGCATCCTCCATAGGTTACTATGAGGGATGCGAAGCTGCGTGATGTATCAGTAGGGACCGCAGCCGGAATCTCCGATCCCTCCTGCACCGCCGGCTGCATCCTCCATAGGTTACTATGAGGGATGCGAAGCTGCGTGATGTGTCAGTAGGGACCGCAGCCGGAATCTCCGATCCCTCCTGCACCGCCGCCGGCTGCATCCTCCATAGGTTACTATGAGGGATGCGAAGCTGCGTGATGTATCAGTAGGGACCGCAGCCGGAATCTCCGATCCCTCCTGCACCGCCGCCGGCTGCATCCTCCATAGGTTACTATGAGGGATGCGAAGCTGCGTGATGTATCAGTAGGGACCTCAGCCGGAATCTCCGATCCCTCCTGCACCGCCGCCGGCTGCATCCTCCATAGGTTACTAGTAGGGATGCGAAGCTGCGTGATTGATCAGTTGGGACCACAGCCGGAATCTCCGATCCCTCCTGCACCGCCGCCGGCTGCATCCTCCATAGGTTATTATGAGGGATGCGAAGCTGCGTGATGTATCAGTAGGGACTGCTGCCGGAATCTCCGATCCCTCTTGCACCGCCGCCGGCTGCATCCTCCATAGGTTACTAGGAGGGATGCAAAGCTGCGTGATGTATCAGTAGGGACAGCAGCCGGAATCTCCGATCCCTCCTGCACCGCCGCCTGCATCCTCCATAGGTTACTATGAGGGATGCGAAGCTGCGTGATGTATCAGTAGGGACCGCAGCCGGAATCTCCGATCCCGCCTGCACCACCGCCGGCTGCATCCTCCATAGGTTACTATGAGGGATGCGAAGCTGCGTGATGTATCAGTAGGGACAGCAGCCGGAATCTCCGATCCCTCCTGCACCGCCGCCGGAGTCATCCTCCATAGGTTACTATGAGGGATGCGAAGCTGCGTGATGTATCAGTATGGACCGCAGCCGGAATCTCCGATCCCTCCTGCACCGCCGCCGGCTGCATCCTCCATAGGTTACTATGAGGGATGCGAAGCTGCGTGATGTATCAGTAGGGACCACAGCCGGAATCTCCGATCCCTCCTGCACCGCCGCCGGCTGCATCCTCCATAGGTTACTATGAGGCATGCGAAGCTGCGTGATGTATCAGTAGGGACCGCAGCCGGAATCTCCGATCCCTCCTGCACCGCCGCCGGCTGCATCCTCCATAGGTTACTATGAGGCATGCGAAGCTGCGTGATGTATCAGTAGGGACCGCAGCCGGAATCTCCGATCCCTCCTGCACCGCCGCTGGCTGCATCCTCCATAGGTTACTATGAGGGATGCGAAGCTGCGTGATGTATCAGTAGGGACCGCAGCCGGAATCTCCGATCCCTCCTGCACCGCCGCCGGCTGCATCCTCCATAGGTTACTATGAGGGATGCGAAGCTGCGTGATGTATCAGTAGGGACAGCAGCCGGAATCTCCGATCCCTCCTGCACCGCCGCCGGAGTCATCCTCCATAGGTTACTATGAGGGATGCGAAGCTGCGTGATGTATCAGTAGGGACCGCAGCCGGAATCTCCGATCCCTCCTGCACCGCCGCCGGCTGCATCCTCCATAGGTTACTATGAGGGATGCGAAGCTGCGTGATGTATCAGTAGGGACCACAGCCGGAATCTCCGATCCCTCCTGCACCGCCGCCGGCTGCATCCTCCATAGGTTACTATGAGGGATGCGAAGCTGCGTGATGTATCAGTAGGGACCGCAGCCGGAATCTCCGATCCCTCCTGCACCGCCGCCGGCTGCATCCTCCATAGGTTACTATGAGGCATGCGAAGCTGCGTGATGTATCAGTAGGGACCGCAGCCGGAATCTCCGATCCCTCCTGCACCGCCGCCGGCTGCATCCTCCATAGGTTACTATGAGGGATGCGAAGCTGCGTGATGTATCAGTAGGGACCGCAGCCGGAATCTCCGATCCCTCCTGCACCGCCGCCGGCTGCATCCTCCATAGGTTACTATGAGGGATGCGAAGCTGCGTGATGTATCAGTAGGGACCGCAGCCGGAATCTCCGATCCCTCCTGCACCGCCGCCGGCTGCATCCTCCATAGGTTACTATGAGGGATGCGAAGCTGCATGATGTATCAGTAGGGACCGCAGCCGGAATCTCCGATCCCTCCTGCACCGCCGCCGGCTGCATCCTCCATAGGTTACTATGAGGGATGCGAAGCTGCGTGATGTATCAGTACTGACCGCAGCCGGAATCTCCGATCCCTCCTGCACCGCCGCCGGCTGCATCCTCCATAGGTTACTATGAGGGATGCGAAGCTGCGTGATGTATCAGTAGGGACCGCAGCCGGAATCTCCGATCCCTCCTGCACCGCCGCCGGCTGCATCCTCCATAGGTTACTATGAGGGATGCGAAGCTGCGTGATGTATCAGTAGGGACCGCAGCCGGAATCTCCGATCCCTCCTGCACCGCCGCCGGCTGCATCCTCCATAGGTTACTATGAGGGATGCGAAGCTGCGTGATGTATCAGTAGGGACCGCAGCCGGAATCTCCGATCCCTCCTGCACCGCCGCCGGCTGCATCCTCCATAGGTTACTATGAGGGATACGAAGCTGCGTGATGTATCAGTAGGGACCGCAGCCGGAATCTCCGATCCCTCCTGCACCGCCGCCGGCTGCATCCTCCATAGGTTACTAGGAGAGATGCGAAGCTGCGTGATGTATCAGTAGGGACCGCAGCCGGAATCTCCGATCCCTCCTGCACCGCCGCCGGCTGCATCCTCCATAGGTTACTATGAGGGATGCTAAGCTGCGTGATGTATCAGTAGGGACCGCAGCCGGAATCTCCGATCCCTCCTGCACCGACGCCCGCTGCATCCTCCATAGGTTACTATGAGGGATGCGAAGCTGCGTGATGGATCAGTAGGGACCGCAGCCGGAATCTCCGATCCCTCCTGCACCGCCGCCGGCTGCATCCTCCATAGGTTACTATGAGGGATGCGAAGCTGCGTGATGTATCAGTAGGGACCTCGGCCGGAATCTCCGATCCCTCCTGCACCGCCGCCGGCTGCATCCTCCATAGGTTACTAGGAGGGATGCGAAGCTGCGTGATGTATCAGTAGGGACCGCAGCCGGAATCTCCGATCCCTCCTGCATCGCCGCCGGCTGCATCCTCCATAGGTTACTAGGAGGGATGCGAAGCTGCGTGATGTATCAGTAGGGACCGCAGCCGGAATCTCCGATCCCTCCTGCACCGCCGCCGGCTGCATCCTCCATAGGTTACTATGAGGGATGCGAAGCTGCGTGATGTATCAGTAGGGACCTCAGCCGGAATCTCCGATCCCTCCTGCACCGCCGCCGGCTGCATCCTCCATAGGTTACTAGGAGGGATGCGAAGCTGCGTGATGTATCAGTAGGGACCTCAGCCGGAATCTCCGATCCCTCCTGCACCGCCGCCGGCTGCATCCTCCATAGGTTACTATGAGGGATGCGAAGCTGCGTGATGTATCAGTAGGGACCGCAGCCGGAATCTCCGATCCCTCCTGCACCGCCGCCGGCTGCATCCTCCATAGGTTACTATGAGGGATGCGAAGCTGCGTGATGTATCAGTAGGGACCGCAGCCGGAATCTCCGATCCCTCCTGCACCGCCGCCGGCTGCATCCTCCATAGGTTACTATGAGGCATGCGAAGCTGCGTGATGTATCAGTAGGGACCACAGCCGGAATCTCCGATCCCTCCTGCACCGCCGCCGGCTGCATCCTCCATAGGTTACTAGGTGGGATGCGAAGCTGCGTGATGTATCAGTAGGGACCGCAGCCGGAATCTCCGATCACTCCTGCACCGCCGCCGGCTGCATCCTTCATAGGTTACTATGAGGGAT
Organism: Crinia signifera; assembly: GCF_055691185.1. Taxonomy (NCBI): domain Eukaryota; kingdom Metazoa; phylum Chordata; class Amphibia; order Anura; family Myobatrachidae; genus Crinia; species Crinia signifera. The sequence goes on from NW_028142107.1 coordinate 137,999, forward strand.
GCGAAGCTGCGTGATGTATCAGTAGGGACCGCAGCCGGAATCTCCGATCCCTCCTGCACCGCCGCCGGATGCATCCTCCATAGGTTACTAGGAGGGATGCGAAGCTGCGTGATGTATCAGTAGGGACCGCAGCCGGAATCTCCGATCCCTCCTGCACCGCCGCCGGCTGCATCCTCCATAGGTTACTAGGAGAGATGCGAAGCTGCGTGATGTATCAGTAGGGACCGCAGCCGGAATCTCCGATCCCTCCTGCACCGCCGCCAGCTGCATCCTCCATAGGTTACTATGAGGGATGCGAAGCTGCGTGATGTATCGGGCAGCATCACTTTGGGTCCCTGGGCTACCGCCAATGTGAGATGGCCTATGGGCTACGGGTCGCACTGCCGCTAGCGGGGCCGGAGCCTTTGGATAACCCTGTGGATATTTGTATCTGCCCCTCAGTAATGTATTTATTGTGCATACTAGAGATAGGGGCAAAGTCACAGTCCAAGCGATTATCGGGAGAGACTGCGAATGCACGAGGTCTCCCTGTGATCAAAGCCAGGGGCGGCCTGTCATCGCTGGCTGTTCAGAAGATGATTGACAGCTGGCCGGCGTTTGGGGGTGGCACCCAGCCATTTTCTGGGAGCGTTAGTGGAAAATGCAGGTGGACTCCGGCATTGGAGGGGAGGATCCGACATCAGCTCTATCCCCAGATCACCCCAGGATCTCCGCAGCGATTCATTCACAGCCAGGGGCGGATCCAGGATAAAATGACAGGGGGGGCACCATGATAAAAGAGGGTTTAGGTGGGGGAGGGCCAGTGTTAGTGGTGCCAGTGTACATGCTAAGAGAGCGGCAGAGAGAGGGTGGCAATGGGATTAAAAATAGGCCCTGGCATTTAAAGTACGCAGGCCCACCATGGCAACAAAAGTGAAGGATACAGTTGTGCGCGCGCCGAAGGCGCACTCTGGAAAAGGGGGTGTGGCCACTCAACAGGGGGCATGTCCTTGAGTGTAGTGTATAACACCATATACAACTTCTACACATTATGCTACAAAATACTAGACCCCATTATACTTGCCCCTTACACATGATGCCAAATGGAATGAGCCAAAATTCAAACAATGCCACATGGATTGTGTCAAAATTCACATAATGCCACACGGATTGAGCCAAAATTTACATAATAACACACGAGATAGGGTTTTTTGGGGGTACAATCGCACAAGACTTAATCATTAGAAATGTAACATGTTGAATTAGGCCCCCTATAAGTATCGATATTGTTGGGTATCCAATCAGGATGCAGGGGTGTGTGACCACGGACAATAATTAGGCAGAATATGGTTTGGGAGAGGGTAGGGATTGTCACAGGTGTGGTGCACCAAGGGAGAAATTAATTTTTGACTCGTAAAAAAATACCTTTTATTTAGTTCAAATTAAAACTGCGAAATATACAAACTAACATAAAACATTAAACAGTGAATACAGTGGTTTAAAAAATGCACGTGCGGTATTGACATGCAATACCTCCTATTTGATTGAACACTTCTTCTATTAATACCTCTTATTTATCAACCCTTAAACCGTCTCTGATGGCTCAGATTGGCCTATATTGCAGGAAACGGCGGGTGAGATTACCGAGGTTGTGGTATAAGGTGATCCTTTTGTATGTGCCTATCCGTGTCTAAAAAATAGCTGGGTGTAGTGGTGTCTCTGAATATATGTCAATGTTAACAGCAGTAAATGGATGATAACCATAAAAAATGGTCTTGTTGTTTGTTGGAGTTGGAATTGATCCAATTTCCAAGTCTCCTGGTGTGTATGAATTGGTTGTGTGCGGAGTATAGGATAGAGAGTAAGTGCAATCTGGGGTTTGTATGGGGGAGATAATATTCCTATAGGGTCCCTCTTTACATATATTCCCAGTTTTATTGATTTTGCACTATCTCATTCGCACATAAATGTCCGTGCGGTCTCAGTATCTAACCGGGGGAGGTTATGCCCCTAACGGGTCCCCTCTTATGTAGGATACTGGTGGTGTATTTTATTCCTTCACATATACCGGTGAATTTATTAGGACCGTACATCCAATCATATTCCTACACATTGACCAATTTATTGGTCTGTGAATCTGGTCCAATGTTAGGGGGGGTATAGTATCCCAGCAGGGTCCCCTCCTATAAGTGGTCACAGTATGCGGTTTTATTATTCAGGGGGAAAAATATCCCAAACGGGTCCCCTCTTATTTGTTATAATACGTGCGTGTATGTTAAAGCACTATTTCACCGGTAATATCCCACTGTTAATTATTCAATGAATTGGTATACTCCTAAATGCACACTTGTTGATTAGACACATAATTTATACAATTTATCCAATTATTGACTGCTGTTTGTTGTCGTAGTTATCAGTACACATAATAGTTATTAGGTACACACTGCACAATAAATTGGTGCTGATTAATCAATAGTCTGAACGGTTCTGGGCTTCATCGATCCGGCAATCAATTAGTGTGATACTTAATAGTAGGCTCCAGAATAGCGCAAGAAATGTTAGGTGTGTAAACTGCCACTTAGTTTTAATTCCTAAACATAGGCTATTCATATGGATTCTGCCATGTACGATGGCGCGTCAGACCCGATAATTATTATGGGTGCTCAACGGAGTCCCATGGGTGATTTAATTCACCAGTGAGTTAGAGGCATATTCTGGCAGCACAAAGAGACAACATTTATAACATTAGAGTCCTGATAAGGACTAGTATTATCAGACACGGAATAGTATAGGTGGGAGTCCTGAAAAGGACTGTATTTCAGGCACGGAAGGAGGTATGCATGTGGAGCGACCGCACGGCTGTGTTGGCCGGCGTACGCTTCGCAGATCTTCCTGACCACTTATAGGAGGGGACCCTGCTGGGATACTATACCCCCCCTAACATTGGACCAGATTCACAGACCAATAAATTGGTCAATGTGTAGGAATATGATTGGATGTACGGTCCTAATAAATTCACCGGTATATGTGAAGGTATAAAATACACCACCAGTATCCTACATAAGAGGGGACCCGTTAGGGGCATAACCTCCCCCGGTTAGATACTGAGACCGCACGGACATTTATGTGCGAATGAGATAGTGCAAAATCAATAAAACTGGGAATATGGGGGAAATTTACCAATATGAAAAACCTAGTTTTTCGTATTGGTTGTTTCCCTACGACTGCATACGACTGTTTAAGTCGTATGCAAAGTCGTGTTCCGGAGGGGGATTTACAAAGCAGTCAGATACGACTGCTTTGTAACCCTCCGATGGTGTAATGATTCGTATTAGCGGCCGTATATACGGCCGCTAATACGAATTATTTCTAGCAGTCTGCACGGATCAAGTCAGATCCGTGCAGGCTGCAAGGTGTAAAAAAAAATTGAAAAATAAATAAATAAAAAAAAAAACGGCGTGGGGTCCCCCCCACAGCCGAAACCAGCACCAGGCTGAAGGAGCCGGGGCCGGTAATTAAAAATCAGGGAACCCGACAAATAGGGGTTCCCCGATTTTTAACAACCAGCCCCAGGCTCCAGGTCCGGGGCTGGTTCCCAAAATACGGGGGACAAAATGAGTAGGGGTCCCCCGTATTTTAAGAACCAGCCCCAGGCACAACCAGCCGGCAGGGTAATGTCACAGCCGGGGGACACTTATAATATAAGGTCCCGCGGCCAAAACATTCTCCCTACCGACCAGTCAGCCTGGCCAGGGGCCCTGGGGGAGTGGGGACCCCCCCAATAAAGGGGTCCCCCCCCTCCAGGACTTACCTGACCAGGCTGAAGCCTGGTGCTGTCCCCGGTGACCCTGGAGCGGTGGTCACCGGGCTGATGGTATTGTGTAAAAAATAGATAAACCATTGTTTTTTACTGTGGCACTACAAGTGCCAGCAAGCCTCCCCAGCAAGCTGGGACTTGGAGAACCACAAGTCCCAGCCTGCTGGGCATTAAAGGGCCCGCTGGCACTTGTAGTTCTACAGTTAAAAAAATAGTGCACAAAACACACTGACACACTTTTAAAATAAAACTTTATTACACACAAAGCCCACACATACTGATACTTACCTATCTTCTTCCCATAGGTCGCCCTGATGTCCTGTGTCGTCTTCGGGATCCATGTCGACGTCCTTCTTCATGTCGACGTCGCTGTCGGCGATGGTGTCCCCGTCCGGATCCGACGAAATCCATTTGGGAAGCTGTGGAAGGAAACCATACTCACCTGTCCCAGCGCGACGTAGTCCAGGTAAGGGTCTTTGCAAAAAAACAAACCGACACCCGAAACCAAACCGGACTCTGACGGAGACGCACGGTGTGTTTACATCGTGCGGCTCCGCCTCCCGAATGCCGCTATTGGCCGCCTTGCGGCCTAGCGGCCAATCAGGAGCCGCTAGGCCGCAAGGCGGCCAATAGCGGCATTCGGGAGGCGGAGCCGCACGATGTAAACAAACACACGTGCGTCTCCGTCAGTCCGGTTTGGTTTCGGGGCTGTCGGTTTGTTTTTTTGCAAAGACCCTTACCTGGACTACGTCGCGCTGGGACAGGTGAGTATGGTTTCCTTCCACAGCTTCCCAAATGGATTTCGTCGGATCCGGACGGGGACACCATCGCCGACAGCGACGTCGACATGAAGAAGGACGTCGACATGGATCCCGAAGACGACACAGGACATCAGGGCGACCTATGGGAAGAAGATAGGTAAGTATCAGTATGTGTGGGCTTTGTGTGTAATAAAGTTTTATTTTAAAAGTGTGTCAGTGTGTTTTGTGCACTATTTTTTTAACTGTAGAACTACAAGTGCCAGCGGGCCCTTTAATGCCCAGCAGGCTGGGACTTGTGGTTCTCCAAGTCCCAGCTTGCTGGGGAGGCTTGCTGGCACTTGTAGTGCCACAGTAAAAAACAATGGTTTATCTATTTTTTACACAATACCATCAGCCCGGTGACCACCGCTCCAGGGTCACCGGGGACAGCACCAGGCTTCAGCCTGGTCAGGTAAGTCCTGGAGGGGGGGGACCCCTTTATTGGGGGGGTCCCCACTCCCCCAGGGCCCCTGGCCAGGCTGACTGGTCGGTAGGGAGAATGTTTTGGCCGCGGGACCTTATATTATAAGTGTCCCCCGGCTGTGACATTACCCTGCCGGCTGGTTGTGCCTGGGGCTGGTTCTTAAAATACGGGGGACCCCTACTCATTTTGTCCCCCGTATTTTGGGAACCAGCCCCGGACCTGGAGCCTGGGGCTGGTTGTTAAAAATCGGGGAACCCCTATTTGTCGGGCTCCCTGATTTTTAATTACCGGCCCCGGCTCCTTCAGCCTGGTGCTGGTTTCGGCTGTGGGGGGGACCCCACGCCGTTTTTTTTTTTATTTATTTATTTTTCTATTTTTTTTTACACACTGCAGCCTGCACGGATCTGACTTGATCCGTGCAGACTGCTAGAAATAATTCGTATTAGCGGCCGTATATACGGCCGCTAATACGAATCATTACACCATCGGAGGGTTACAAAGCAGTCGTATCTGACTGCTTTGTAAATCCCCCTCCGGAACACGACTTTGCATACGACTTAAACAGTCGTATGCAGTCGTAGGGAAACAACCAATACGAAAAACTAGGTTTTTCATATTGGTAAATTTCCCCCATATTCAGAGACACCACTACACCCAGCAATTTTTCAGACACGGATAGGCACATACAAAAGGATCACCTTATACCACAACCTCGGTAATCTCACCCGCCGTTTCCTGCAATATAGGCCAATCTGAGCCATCAGAGATGGTTTAAGGGTTGATAAATAAGAGGTATTAATAGAAGAAGTGTTCAATCAAATAGGAGGTATTGCATGTCAATACCGCACGTGCATTTTTTAAACCACTGTATTCACTGTTTAATGTTTTATGTTAGTTTGTATATTTCGCAGTTTTAATTTGAACTAAATAAAAGGTATTTTTTACGAGTCAAAAATTAATTTCTCCCTTGGTGCACCACACCTGTGACAATCCCTACCCTCTCCCAAACCATATTCATAATAACACATGGATTGAGCCAAAATTCACATAATGCCAAATGGATTGAGCCAAAATTCACATAATGCCACACGGATTGAGCCAAAATTCACATAATGCCACATGGATTGAGCCAGAATTCACATAATGCCACATGGATTGAGCCAGAATTCACATAATGCCACATGGATTGAGCCAAAATTCACATAATGCCACACGGATTGAGCCAGAATTCACATAATGCCACACAGATTAAGACAAAATTCACAATACGCTTCATAAACAGGGACATTGTCCACCAAAGGCGCGCATTAAACATTTACACCATAATGTCCATTGCACGTTAAGTTACACAGCATGCAGGGCCGGTGCAAGGCACCGGAGCGCCCCAGGCGAGTAGGGGTGGGGGCGCCCCGGTGCCGGGGGGGGGGGGGTGTGGTAGGTACCTGTGTAAAAAACTTGCGTCCCCGGCGTCCCTGCTAAGTGCTGATGCGTGCAGGGGTGTCCGTGCCGCCGGGGGAACCTGCGGCGCTGTTATTGTGTACAAGCTGGCTGCGGCCGGCGGGTTCCCTACAGTTAATAGAAAATAACTAGCGCCGCAGGTTCCCCCGGCAGCACGGACACCCCTGCACGCACCAGCACTGCAGGGACGCCGGGGACGCAAGTTTTTTACACAGGTACCACAGTTCGCTAACCCTCCATGCTGGGGGTGAGGGGCAAACTGCCACCCTCCAGGTGCCGGCGCCCTAGGCAAATGCCTAGAGCTGCCTAGTGGTGGCGCCGGCCCTGACGGCATGATGTCCATTATGTATTATGCCAAACACCATAATGCCTATAAAAAATGATGCTACATACAGTAAGTGCTGCTTATCTACATGCTCATTGCCAAGGGTTCCATGCTCATTGCCAGAGGTTCCATGCTCGTTGCCATGTGGGATTACATGCTCATTGCCAAGGGGGAATACATGCTCGTGGTAAATGGGGGACAGCCGCCGCCAGGCAGAAGTGATAGCCACTGACGGTACTTATGTATTATCTGGGCTCCCATGTTAAATGCACCCCATTTTTTCATACCCCTACTATCCAACTACGCATGGAGTTGATTTTATATAGTGTGGCGAGCGCAGCGAGCCACCGTGCCCGAAGCGTGGCGAGCGCAGCGAGCCCCGCGAGGGGACGCGGTCTCATAAGAAAAACGGGAGCCCAGATATTACATAAGTACCCCACTGACAGTGGCAGGGCCTGGCTGTATTCAGAGCACTGCAGGTCCCGGCTATTTGAAATAATACCCCTTCACACCAGAAAATGCATTCCCAGGTTGGCCCCTTTTACACCAGCCTAGTCCCTGCATTTTCTGGTGTGAGGGGGAGAGAAAACCACCCCTCCCCCCCTTTAACCAGTTATCTCATTTAACCGGCTATATCTTCGGAACCAACTGACCCATTTACATGAGACAAGTATCATATTGAAGAACTTTTGAGTGGGCTTTGAATGATTTTGGTCCAGTGAAACTGGAACGTTTGATTCCAGAGTAATCTGCCCTCAAAGAACATGAACAGCCATGAAATTACATTTCAAAAAAAAAAAAATCGGTTTACACGCAATATCTCTGGAACCGATTGACCGATATGGCCTGGTATAATCTTGAAGGCCCAGCGATTTGGAATTGAATGAGATCAACCACAAGCTTCTGCGATGCCAGGGGGGGGGGGAACTGGCAGCCGTCGGAACTAGGTGGGGGGTCGGAATTGACGGGTCCCATATTATCCTATGGGGAAAAAACGTTACAGGTTTGCCAGGCGATATCTCCGGTTCCCGGGGGGCCAGAGACACGGGGCTGGGCTCGTTGGAAAGCCCTGGTCCTCAGCTACAAAATAAATGATAGGGGGGCACGTGCCCGGGTGCCCCCCCCTGAATTCGCCACTGTTCACAGCTGTGCTCATGGGCAGTATTTCACTCTGGGGCTCGGTAACGGCCAGTTGTGCTCCTGGAGCCTCTATGCATATTACCCAGCCAGCACTTCAGTAGCTGCTCGCCCCCATTAACCTTGTGCATTATAACGAGCAGGCAGCCAGCTGAGCCGCAGAGTCCCCTCTGTCCCCAAGGAAGATGCCATCATCTTATCGCCACAACACAATATATTCAGTTTGTAGACAAATGGCTGTGATCCTGAGTGACTGGCGTCTGCGCCTCATTCCCTGGGTCATGTCTGGGATCCAATAACTGAATTACCGGCTAAACAGGCCGCTGTGCCCTGAGCCCATATATTACACATATAATGCACTTTCTGACTTACCTGATTATTCATTCCATAGGCAAACATAGTATAGAACCGGTCCTGGTTCCAAAAATATGGAAGACAAAAAATCTGGGGTCCCCCGTATTTTGAAACCAGCACCGGGGCTGGTCCCTGGCCATTGGACGCCGGCCTGATAGTGTTAAATTCACATTTCTAACATTGCTTAACACAGGAGAACTACAAGTGCCAGCAGACCTCCCCCGCATGCTGGGACTTGGAGAACCACAAGTCCCAGCATGCGGGGCATTAATGGGCCCGCTGGGACTTGTAGTCCACCTGTAAAAAGAATGTTAAAATAAAGCACACACACAGAAAAGTAAAACTTTATTACACACACACACACACACACCTCACTTTTACACCGCTATACATACCGATCCAGGATCCAGCGCTGGTCTCTCTGCAGCAGAGTCGGACAGCCCGCACTGACACCGGGCTGACCGGCCTACTCCGATGCAGCGAACAGCTTCTGTCGTGCTGTCCCATTGACATTTTACAAAAATCGCACCTTTTCATGACTAAAAAATCACACTTTTCATCCCGAAAATCGCCATTTCCCGCACTTTTCATGCCGGAATACACACCTCATTAAATATGCGAACTCGCGGCAAAAAAATCGGTAAACCCACTAAATCTCGCCCATAGTGTCCATGCAGAGCGCTGCCTGGATGACCCAGGTTTCAGATCACTAGCGCTGCCTGGATGACCCAGGTTACAGATCACTAGCGCTGCCTGGATGACCCAGGTTACAGATCACTAGCACTGCCTGAATGACCCAGGTTACAGATCACTAGCGCTGCCTGGATGACCCAGGTTACAGATCACTAGCGCTGCCTGGATGACCCAGGTTACAGATCACTAGCACTGCCTGAATGACCCAGGTTACAGATCACTAGCGCTGCCTGGATGATCCATGTTACAGATCACTAGCGCTGCCTGGATGACCCTGGTTACCAGGGCCGGCGCTGCCACTAGGCAGGATTAGGCAGCTGCCTAGGGCGCTGGCCGCTAGAGGGCGCCCCTTGTTCACCCCAACATTTTATTGAAACCTCCAAAACAGCAGCCGGGTTTTCTGGGAGGCGGCAAGAAGCCCATGCCTAACCTGGAGCAGCGCTATACAGCTGACAGCACTGCAGCTACATGGAGCGGTACCTGACTCCTTGCCAGCAGTACTCTCAGCGGCAGCTGAGCGGTGGGACCACGCAAGGTGGCTGGGGAACAGTAAGCAGCAGACATAGATGGTAGCAGCAGGGAGCAGTAACCCCCCACTACAACCCGGTGGGCTGGGCGGCAGCAGCAGCGCAGGGACAAGGTCCTGTATGCTTCCTGACAGCCGGGTAAGCTCCTCTGCTGACTCCACGGCTGTCAGGCAAAATGCTCTGGCTGTGGAAAAGATGGCACCAGGGCACCCCTCTTCATTTTAGCGCTGATTTTTTTTCTGCTATTGTTACACTATATAATAAATACATACTGTATGTTCAGCATGCCTCAGTATACGCAGGCAGGGACAGGAGTCATCAGCGTTATCTCTCCCTCACGCTGCAGTGGGTCACACAGGTTACATACACAGTGATTACTAGATCTCACGCTGGGACTGGGAGCCAGGGACAGTATGTAAACTATTATCTCTCTTTCCAAGTGTATTCAAATATTGTTGAATACACTTGAATAGTGGCATGTAGTTTGCAGACTACCCCTTACTCCCAGAGATCGTGTGACCTCTCAGACCGGGAGAACGCAGACGAGCTTCCCAGCAGTAGCAAGACAGCAAAATAAGAATTATGAGTGTGCTCACTGCTCAGCTGTATGGGGAGTTGTGGATTTAGGTGGGTGCCTCCATCATCCTGTGTGAGTGTGTCCCTTTAGCCTATGCTAAATCCAGATGGATCTGTGTCCCCACTACTACTCCTATCCAGTACCTTGTACTACTCCCACCCTTACCTCACCAGCTCCCATGTGCCACTATAACTACCCCCCACCCAGTCCCTACAACTCCTACCCTTACCTCACCAGCTCCCCCAGCTACCATGTGCCACTATAACTACCCCCCACCCAGTCCCTACTACCACCCTTACCTCACCAGCTCCCCCAGCTACCATGTGCCACTATAACTACCCCCCACCCAGTCCCTACTACCACCCTTACCTCACCAGCTCCCCCAGCTACCATGTGCCACTATAACTACCCCCCACCCAGTCCCTACTACCAACCTTACCTCACCAGCTCCCCCAGCTACCATGTGCCACTATAACTACCACCCACCCAGTCCCTACTACTACCCTTACCTCACCAGCTCCCCCAGCTACCATGTGCCACTATAACTACCCCCCACCCAGTCCCTACTACTACCGTTACCTCACCAGCTACCATGTGCCACTATAACTACCCCCCACCCAGTCCCTACTACTACCCTCACCTCCTCCCCCAGCTACCATGTGCCACTACATTCCTTACTACCTCCCTCACCCCCACCAACTCCACCAGCTGCCATGTGCCACTATGTCTACTACCACCCTCACCCAACCACCTTCCACAGCTGCCAATTGCCACTATAACTACCCCTACGCAGTTCCTACTACTATCACCCCCAAAAAACATCTGCTTGTTAAAGCATTTTTTTAAGGACTTTATTATTTTATTTTGTAGCATATTTTTTTATCCAGTTTCTTTTATTATACATATATTTAATATTCAACTACTTCACTGGCACGCTAAGTATGCTAGTGCGCAATGGTTGGGTACGAAACCCGATGCACAGCACAATGACGGTCAGATACTTTCAGACCCCATTGAGTATTTTTATCCTAACCCACCCTTCCTACCAGGACTATATTAATAATAGATATACTGTATGTATGGATGCAGTGTATAATTGTATGTATGTATGTATGTATGTATGTATGTGAGAGGAAGTATATAGATGTGTGTGTGTATATATGTATATAAAATTTATGGTTGTGTATGTATGAGACACGTGGGAATAGAAACAGATATAGGTGTATGTGGCAGAACTAAAAGGAGATAGTATTTATTTTAAGAGAGACTGATATGTGAAGGAATATGAGAGAGGCATTATATAGATATCTATATATGTATCAGAGGCAGAATGAAATAGAACGAGATACTCAGCTGCATAGGGCGCCAAGATCGGGGAAGGGGTGTCAGTATAAGTGTGCCCATCATATATGGGGGGGGGGAGTAAGCCAAAGTTTTGCCTAGGGCGCCAAGAAACCTTGCACCGGCCCTGCTGGTTACAGATCACTAGCGCTGCCTGGATGATCCACGTTACAGATCACTAGCGCTGCCTGGATGATCCATGTTACAGATCACTAGCGCTGCCTGGATGATCCACGTTACAGATCTGTGGCTGGTTATAGTGCAGAGAACTGGGATTTAGATCTGCACAGAGCACAGTCCTCCCCCCACTCTGAGCTTCTGGTTTCCTCTGTCCTGCAGACAATCAGTGACAGTTCATCTTTGTGTGGTCTGAAGGCCGCTGGGAAAACAATGCGTTGGATAATGATGTTTCATTCATTGTTTTCGGCCTAGGCATTCCATGGGCCCCCAGTAAGCAATGATGACCCCTGAAGTTATCACTCAGTGCCCCCTGCCCCACACTTGTCATACCAGGAACAGTTATTACGGGGGAAATTTACCAAAATGGATTCGTAGAAAAAAGGTGTATTCGTAGGCAGAAATACACCTATTATTTACACAATCCCGAAAATACAACAATTCGTAGTCCTAAAGATGGAACATTCGTATTTGTTTTTACAAATACGAATGTCTACACCATCGATAGAATACGACAGAAATCACCATTCAAAAGAATGGTGGTTCCTGATTTACTAAGCAGCCGTATGGATAATACGGCTGCTAAGTGGTGTAAAACACCCACGCAAATACGACAGGAAAATACACCTTGCTTTCCCTGTCGTATTTGGCTTTAGCCTGCACGGATCAGTCAGATCCGTACAGGCTGCAGTGTAAAAAAAATAGAAAAATAAAATAAATAAATAAAAAAACCAGCGTGGGGTCCCCCCCACAGCCGAAACCAGCACCAGGCTGACAGAGCCTGGAGCCGGTAATTAAAAATCAGGGAACCCGACAAATAGGGGTTCCCCGATTTTTAACAACCAGCCCCAGGCTCCAGGTCCGGGGCAGGTTCCCAAAATACGGGGGACAAAATGACTAGGGGTCCCCCGTATTTTAAGAACCAGCCCCAGGCCAAACCAGCCAGCAGGGTAATGTCTTATGATATAAGGTCCCGCGGCCAAAACATTAACCCTACCGACCAGTCAGCCTGGCCAGGGGCCGTGGGGGAGTGGGGACCCCCCCCTATGAAGGGGTCCCCCCAATCCAGGACTTACCTGACCAGGCTGAAGCCTGGTGCTGTCCTCGATGCCCCTGGGCGGTGGGCATCGAGCTGATAGTGGTATAAAAAAAAAGGAATAATCTATTGTCTAATACTGGGGCACTATGAGTCCCAGCAAGCCTCCCCCGCAAGCTGGGACTTGGAGAACCACAAGTCCCAGCCGGCGGGGCATTAAAGGGCCCGCTGGGTCTTGTAGTTCTACAGTATTAAAAATAGTAAAATAAAACACACTGACACACACTTAAAATAAAACTTTAATACATACAAAGCCCTTACATAATGATACTTACCTATCTTCTTCCCGTAGGTAGCCCTGGTCCTGATATTCTGATGTCCTGTGTCGTCTTCTGGTCCATGTCGACGTCGCTGTCCATGTCGGCGATGGCGTCATAGTTCCCTACCCTCCTGCATTCTGCAGGAGACTCCCTGAAATAGCAGCAATCTCCCTCTCTCCCTCATTAGTCTAGCAATCTCCCTCATGTCACCTAGCCCACATTACACTGTTACACCATAGTTACCTCCCACCCTGCATTCTGCAGGAGACTCCCTGACATAGCAGCAATCTCCCTGTCTCCCTCATTAGTCTAGCAATCTCCCTCATGTCACCTCTCCCACATTACACTGTTACATCATAAATACCTCCCCATCTGCATTCTGCAGGAGACTCCCTGACATAGCAGCAACCTCCCTCTCTCCCTCATTAGTCCAGCAATCTCCCTCATGTCACCTAGCCCACATTACACTGTTACATCATAGTGACCTCCCTTCCTGCATTCTGCAGGAGACTCACTGAAATAGCAGCAATCTCCCTCTCTCCCTCAATAGTCTAGCAATCTCCCTCATGTCACCTAGCCCACATTACACTGTTACATCATAGTTACCTCCCCTCCTGCATTCTGCAGGAGACTCCCTGACATAGCAGCAATCTCCCTCTCTCCCTCAATAGTCTAGCAATCTCCCTCATGTCACCTACACATTACACTGTTACATCATAGTAACCTCCCCTCCTGCATTCTGTAGGAGTTTCCCTGACATAACAGCAATCTCCCTCTCTCCCTCATTAGTCTAGCAATCTCCCTTATGTCACCTAGCCCACATTAACCTGTTACACCATAGTTACCTCCCCTCCTGCATTTTGCAGGAGTCTGCCTGACATAACAGCAATCTCCCTGTCTTCCTCATTAGTCTAGCAATCTCCCTCATGTCACCTAGCCCACATTACACTGTTACATCAGAGTTACCTCCCCTCCTGCATTCTGCAGGAGACTCCCTGACATAGCAGCAATCTCCCTCTCTCCCTCATTAGTCTAGCAATCTCCCTCATGTCACCTAGTCCACATTACACTGTTACATCATAGTTAACTCCCCTCCTGCATTCTACAGGAGACTCCCTGACATAGCAGCTCTCTCCCTCATTAGTCTAGCAATCTCCCTCATGTCACCTAGCCCACATTACACCATTACATCATAGTTACCTCCCCTCCTGCATTCTGCAGGAGACTCCCTGACATAGCAGCAATCTCACTCTCTCCCTCATTAGTCTAGCAATCTCCCTCATGTCACCTAGCCCACATTACACTGTTACATCATAGTTACCTCCCCTCCTGCATTCTGCAGGAGACTCCCTGACATAGCAGCAATCTCCCTCTCTCCCGCATTAGTCTAGCAATCTCCCCCATGTCACCTAGCCCACATTACCCTGTTACATCATAGTTACCTCCGCTCCTGCATTCTGCAGGCCGCCATACTGAGGCTTTATAATGACACATATCGGGTAGTGGAAGCTGCTGTCTCCCTGCGGTGTAACATGTAACAGACGCGTCTGCTCACCACCATTACAGTGGCACATGAACTCATGTAACAGAGGCAGCTGCTGTACGTTGGTGCCACCTAGTGGTGAGAGGTGGGAGGATAATAGATGTAATGAGTGTGGCCAGTGCTGGGGTGGGATCTCCACCTGTATTTAGCATTACAGTGGCACATGCACTCATGTAACAGAGGCAGCTGCTGCACGTTGGTGCCACCTAGTGGTGAGAGGTGGGAGGATAATAGATGTAATGAGTGTGGCTAGTGCTGGGGTGGGATCTCCGCCTGTATATAACATTACAGTGGCACATGCACTCATGTAACAGAGGCAGCTGCTGCACGTTGGTGCCACCTAGTGGTGAGAGGTGGGAGGATAATAGATGTAATGAGTGTGGCCAGTGCTGGGGTGGGATCTCTGCCTGTATTTAGCATTACAGTGGCATATGCACTCATGTAACAGAGGCAGCTGCTGCACGTTGGTGCCACCTAGTGGTGAGAGATGGGAGGATAATAGATGTAATGAGTGTGGCCAGTGCTGGGGTGGGATCTCCGCCTGTATTTAGCATTACAGTGGCACATGCACTCGTGTAACAGAGGCAGCTGCTGCACGTTGGTGCCACCTAGTGGTGAGAGGTGGGAGGATAATAGATGTAATGAGTGTGGCCAGTGCTGGGGTGGGATCTCCGCCTGTCTATAACATTACAGTGGCACATGCACTCGTGTAACAGAGGCTGCTGCTGCACGTTGGTGCCACCTAGTGGTGAGAGGTGGGAGGATAATAGATGTAATGAGTGTGGCCAGTGCTGGGGTGGGATCTCCGCCTGTATATAACATTACAGTGGCACATGCACTTATGTAACAGAGGCAGCTGCTGCACGTTGATGCCACCTAGTGGTGAGAGGTGGGAGGATAATAGATGTAATGAGTGTGGCCAGTGCTGGGGTGGGATCTCCGCCTGTATATAGCATTACAGTGGCACATGCACTCATGTAACAGAGGCAGCTGCTGCACGTTGGTGCCACCTAGTGGTGAGAGGTGGGAGGATAATAGATGTAATTAGTGTGGCCAGTGCTGGGGTGGGATCTCCGCCTGTATATAACATTACAGTGGCACATGCACTCATGTAACAGAGGCAGCTGCTGCACGTTGGTGCCACCTAGTGGTGAGAGGTGGGAGGATAATGGATGTAATGAGTGTGGCTAGTGCTGGGGTGGGATCTCCGCCTGTATATAACATTACAGTGGCACATGAACTCATGTAACATAGGCAGCTGCTGCACGTTGGTGCCACCTAGTGGTGAGAGGTGGGAGGATAATGGATGTAATGAGTGTGGCCAGTGCTGGGGAGGGATCTCCGCCTGTATATAACATTACAGTGGCACCTGCACTCATGTAACAGAGGCAGCTGCTGCACGTTGGTGCCACCTAGTGGTGAGAGGTGGGAGGATAATAGATGTAATGAGTGTGGCCAGTGCTGGGGTGGGATCTCCGCCTGTATATAGCATTACAGTGGCACATGCACTCATGTAACAGAGGCAGCTGCTGCACGTTGGTGCCACCTAGTGGTGAGAGGTTGGAGGATAATAGATGTAATGAGTGTGGCCAGTGCTGGGGTGGGATCTCCGCCTGTATATAACATTACAGTGGCACATGAACTCATGTAACATAGGCAGCTGCTGCACGTTGGTGCCACCTAGTGGTGAGAGGTGGGAGGATAATAGATGTAATGAGTGTGGCTAGTGCTGGGGTGGGATCTCCGCCTGTATATAACATTACAGTGGCACATGCACTCGTGTAACAGAGGCAGCTGCTGTACGTTGGTGCCACCTAGTGGTGAGAGGTGGGAGGATAATAGATGTAATGAGTGTGGCCGGTGCTGGGGTGGGATCTCCGCCTGTATATAACATTACAGTAGCACATGCACTCATGTAACAGAGGCAGCTGCTGCACGTTGGTGCCACCTAGTGGTGAGAGGTGGGAGGATAATAGATGTAATGAGTGTGGCCAGTGCTGGGGTGGGATCTCCGCCTATATATAACATTACAGTGGCACATGCACTCATGTAACAGAGGCAGCTGCTGCACGTTGGTGCCACCTAGTGGTGAGAGGTGGAAGGATAATAGATGTAATGAGTGTGGCCAGTGCTGGGGTGGGATCTCCACCTGTATATAACATTACAGTGGCACATGCACTCATGTAACAGAGGCTGCTGCTGCACGTTGGTGCCACCTAGTGGTGAGAGGTGGGAGGATAATAGATGTAATTAGTGTGGGCAGTGCTGGGGTGGGATCTCCGCCTGTATATAACATTACAGTGGCACATGCACTCATGTAACAGAGGCAGCTGCTGCACGTTGGTGCCACGTAGTGATGAGAAGTGGGAGGATAATAGATGTAATGAGTGTGGCCAGTGCTGGGGTGGGATCTCCGCCTGTGTTTAGCATTACAGTGGCACATGCACTCATGTAACAGAGGCAGCTGCTGTACGTTGGTGCCACCTAGTGGTGAGAGGTGGGAGGATAATAGATGTAATTAGTGTGGGCAGTGCTGGGGTGGGATCTCCGCCTGTATATAACATTACAGTGGCACATGCACTCATGTAACAGAGGCAGCTGCTGCACGTTGGTGCCACCTAGTGGTGAGAGGTGGGAGGATAATAGATGTAATTAGTGTGGCCGGTGCTGGGGTGGGATCTCCGCCTGTATATAGCATTACAGTGGCACATGCACTCATGTAACAGAGGCAGCTGCTGCACGTTGGTGCCACCTAGTGGTGAGAGGTGGGAGGATAATAGATGTAATGAGTGTGGCCAGTGCTGGGGTGGGATCTCCGCCTGTATATAACATTACAGTGGCACATGCACTCGTGTAACAGATGCAGCTGCTGCACGTTGGTGCCACCTAGTGGTGAGAGGTGGGAGGATAATAGATGTAATGAGTGTGGCCAGTGCTGGGGTGGGATCTCCGCCTGTATATAGCATTACAGTGGCACATGCACTCATGTAACAGAGGCAGCTGCTGCACGTTGGTGCCACCTAGTGGGGAGAGGTGGGAGGATAATAGATGTAATTAGTGTGGCCAGTGCTGGGGAGGGATCTCCACCTGTATATAACATTACAGTGGCACATGCACTCATGTAACAGAGGCAGCTGCTGCACGTTGGTGCCACCTAGTGGTGAGAGGTAGGAGGATAATAGATGTAATGAGTGTGGCCAGTGCTGGGGTGGGATCTCCGCCTGTATATAGCATTACAGTGGCACATGCACTCATGTAACAGAGGCAGCTGCTGCACGTTGGTGCCACGTAGTGATGAGAAGTGGGAGGATAATAGATGTAATGAGTGTGGCCAGTGCTGGGGTGGGATCTCCGCCTGTGTTTAGCATTACAGTGGCACATGCACTCATGTAACAGAGGCAGCTGCTGTACGTTGGTGCCACCTAGTGGTGAGAGGTGGGAGGATAATAGATGTAATTAGTGTGGGCAGTGCTGGGGTGGGATCTCCGCCTGTATATATCATTACAGTGGCACATGAACTCATGTAACATAGGCAGCTGCTGCACGTTGGTGCCACCTAGTGGTGAGAGGTGGGAGGATAATAGATGTAATGAGTGTGGCCAGTGCTGGGGTGGGATCTCCGCCTGTATATAACATTATAGTGGTACATGCACTCATGTAACAGAGGCAGCTGCTGCACGTTGGTGCCACCTAGTGGTGAGAGGTGGGAGGATAATAGATGTAATGAGTGTGGCCAGTGCTGGGGTGTGATCTCCGCCTGTATATAGCATTACAGTGGCACATGCACTCGTGTAACAGAGGCAGCTGCTGCACGTTGGTGCCACCTAGTGGTAAGAGGTGGGAGGATAATGGATGTAATGAGTGTGACCAGTGCTGGGGTGGGATCTCCGCCTGTATATAACATTACAGTGGCACATGCACTCATGTAACAGAGGCTGCTGCTGTACGTTGGTGCCCCCTAGTGGTGAGAGGTGGGAGGATAATAGATGTAATGAGTGTGGCCAGTGCTGGGGTGGGATCTCCGCCTGTATATAGCATTACAGTGGCACATGCACTCATGTAACAGATGCAGCTGCTGCACGTTGGTGCCACCTAGTGGTGAGAGGTGGGAGGATAATAGATGTAATGAGTGTGGACAGTGCTGGGGTGGGATCTCTGCCTGTATATAGCATTACAGGGGCACATGCACTCGTGTAACAGAGGCAGCTGCTGCACGTTGGTGCCACCTAGTGGTGAGAGATGGGAGGATAATAGATGTAATGAGTGTGGGCAGTGCTGGGGTGGGATCTCCGCCTGTATATAACATTACAGTGGCACATGCACTCGTGTAACAGAGGCAGCTGCTGCACGTTGGTGCCACCTAGTGGGGAGAGGTGGGAGGATAATAGATGTAATGAGTGTGGCCAGTGCTGGGGTGGGATCTCAGCCTGTATATAACATTACAGTGGCACATGCACTCATGTAACAGAGGCAGCTGCTGTATGTTGGTGCCACCTAGTGGTGAGAGATGGGAGGATAATAGATGTAATGAGTGTGGCCAGTGCTGGGGTGGGATCTCTGCCTGTATATAGCATTACAGTGGCACATGCACTCATGTAACAGAGGCAGCTGCTGTATGTTGGTGCCACCTAGTGGTGAGAGATGGGAGGATAATAGATGTAATGAGTGTGGCCAGTGCTGGGGTGGGATCTCCACCTGTATTTAGCATTACAGTGGCACATGCACTCATGTAAGAGAGGCAGCTGCTGCACATTGGTGCCACCTAGTGGTGAGAGGTGGGAGGATAATAGATGTAATGAGTGTGGGCAGTGCTGGGGTGGGATCTCCGCCTGTATATAACATTACAGTGGCACATGCACTTAAGTAACAGAGGCAGCTGCTGCACGTTGGTGCCACCTAGTGGTGAGAGGTGGGAGGATAATAGATGTAATTAGTGTGGGCAGTGCTGGGGTGGGATCTCCGCCTGTATATAATATTACAGTGGCACATGCACTCATGTAACAGAGGCAGCTGCTGTGCATTGGTGCCACCTAGTGGTGAGAGGTGGGAGGATAATAGATGTAATGAGTGTGGCCAGTGCTGGGGTGGGATCTTCGCCTGTATTTAGCATTACAGTGGCACATACACTCATGTAACAGAGGCAGCTGCTGCACGTTGGTGCCACCTAGTGGTGAGAGGTGGGAGGATAATAGATGTAATGAGTGTGGCCGGTGCTGGGGTGGGATCTTCGCCTTTATTTAGCATTACAGTGGCACATGCACTCGTGTAACAGAGGCAGCTGCTGCACGTTGGTGCCACCTAGTGGGGAGAGGTTGGAGCATTATAGATGTAATTAGTGTGGCCAGTGCTGGGGAGGGATCTCCGTCTGTATATAACATTACAGTAGCACATGCACTCATGTAACAGAGGCAGCTGCTGCACGTTGGTGCCACCTAGTGGTGAGAGGTGGAAGGGTAATAGATGTAATGATTGTGGCCAGTGCTGGGGTGGGATCTCCGTCTGTATATAACATTACAGTAGCACATGCACTCATGTAACAGAGGCAGCTGCTGCACGTTGGTGCCACCTAGTGGTGAGAGGTGGAAGGATAATAGATGTAATTAGTGTGGGCACTGCTGGGGTGGGATCACCGCCTGTATATAACATTACAGTGGCACATGCACTCATGTAACAGAGGCAGCTGCTGCACGTTGGTGCCACCTAGTGGTAAGAGGTGGGAGGATAATAGATGTAATGAGTGTGGCCAGTGCTGGGGTGGGATCTCCGTCTGTATATAACATTACAGTGGCACATGCACTCATGTAACAGAGGCAGCTGCTGCACGTTGGTGCCACCTAGTGGTGAGAGGTGGGAGGATAATAGATGTAATGAGTGTGGCCAGTGCTGGGGTGGGATCTCCGTCTGTATATAACATTACAGTGGCACATGCACTCATGTAACAGAGGCAGCTGCTGCACGTTGGTGTCACCTAGTGGTGAGAGGTGGGAGGATAATAGATGTAATGAGTGTGGCCAGTGCTGGGGTGGGATCTCCGCCTGTATATAACATTACAGTGGCACATGCACTCATGTAACAGAGGCAGCTGCTGCACGTTGGTGCCACCTAGTGGTGAGAGGTGGGAGGATAATAGATGTAATGAGTGTGGCCAGTGCTGGGGTGGGATCTCCGCCTGTATATAACATTACAGTGGCACATGCACTCATGTAACAGAGGCAGCTGCTGCACGTTGGTGCCACCTAGTGGTGGAAGGTGGGAGGATAATAGATGTAATGAGTGTGGCCAGTGCTGGGGTGGGATCTCCGCCTGTATTTAGCATTACAGTGGCACATGCACTCATGTAACAGAGGCAGCTGCTGCACGTTGGTGCCACCTAGTGGGGAGAGGTAGGAGGATAATAGATGTAATAAGTGTGGCCAGTGCTGGGGTGGGATCTCCGCCTGTATATAACATTACAGGGGCACATGCACTCATGTAACATAGGCAGCTGCTGTACGTTGGTGCCACCTAGTGGGGAGAGATTGGAGCATAATAGATGTAATTAGTGTGACCCGTGCTGGGGTGGGATCTCCGCCTGTATATAACATTACAGTGGCACATGCACTCATGTAACAGAGGCAGCTGCTGCACGTTGGTGCCACCTAGTGGTGAGAGGTGGGAGGATAATAGATGTAATTAGTGTGGCCAGTGCTGGGGAGGGATCTCCGTCTGTATATAACATTACAGTAGCACATGCACTCATGTAACAGAGGCAGCTGCTGCACGTTGGTGCCACCTAGTGGTGAGAGGTGGGAGGATAATAGATGTAATTAGTGTGGGCAGTGCTGGGGTGGGATCACCGCCTGTATATAACATTACAGTGGCACATGCACTCATGTAACAGAGGCAGCTGCTGCACGTTGGTGCCACCTAGTGGTAAGAGGTGGGAGGATAATAGATGTAATGAGTGTGGCCAGTGCTGGGGTGGAATCTCCGTCTGTATATAACATTACAGTGGCACATGCACTCATGTAACAGAGGCAGCTGCTGCACGTTGGTGCCACCTAGTGGGGAGAGGTGGGAGGATAATAGATGTAATGAGTGTGGCCAGTGCTGGGGTGGGATCTCCGTCTGTATATAACATTACAGTGGCACATGCACTCATGTAACAGAGGCAGCTGCTGCACGTTGGTGCCACCTAGTGGGGAGAGGTGGGAGGATAATAGATGTAATGAGTGTGGCCAGTGCTGGGGTGGGATCTCCGTCTGTATATAACATTACAGTGGCACATGCACTCATGTAACAGAGGCAGCTGCTGCACGTTGGTGTCACCTAGTGGTGAGAGGTGGGAGTATAATAGATGTAATAAGTGTGGCCAGTGCTGGGGTGGGATCTCCGTCTGTATATAACATTACAGTGGCACATGCACTCGTGTAACAGAGGCAGCTGCTGCACGTTGGTGCCACCTAGTGGTGAGAGGTGGGAGGATAATAGATGTAATGAGTGTGCCCAGTGCTGGGGTGGGATCTCTGCCTGTATATAACATTACAGTGGCACATGCACTCATGTAACAGAGGCAGCTGCTGCACGTTGGTGCCACCTAGTGGTGAGAGGTGGGAGGATAATAGATGTAATGAGTGTGGCCAGTGCTGGGGTGGGATCTTCGCCTGTATATAACATTACAGTGGCACATGCACTCATGTAACAGAGGCAGCTGCTGCACGTTGGTGCCACTTAGTGGTGAGAGATGGGAGGATAATAGATGTAATGAGTGTGGCCAGTGCTGGGGTGGGATCTCCGCCTGTATATAACATTACAGTGGCACATGCACTCATGTAACAGAGGCAGCTGCTGCACGTTGGTGCCACCTAGTGGTGAGAGGTGGGAGGATAATAGATGTAATGAGTGTGGCCAGTGCTGGGGTGGGATCTCCGCCTGTATATAACATTACAGTGGCACATGCACTCATGTAACAGAGGCAGCTGCTGTACGTTGGTGTCACCTAGTGGTGAGAGGTGGGAGGATAATAGATGTAATGAGTGTGGCCAGTGCTGGGGTGGGATCTCCGCCTGTATATAACATTACAGTGGCACATGCACTCATGTAACAGAGGCAGCTGCTGCACGTTGGTGCCACCTAGTGGTGAGAGGTGGGAGGATAATAGATGTAATTAGTGTAGGCAGTGTTGGGGTGGGATCTCCGCCTGTATATAACATTACAGTGGCACATGCACTCATGTAACAGAGGCAGCTGCTGCACGTTGGTGCCACCTAGTGGTGAGAGGTGGGAGGATAATAGATGTAAATAGTGTTTCCAGTGCTGGGGTGGGATCTCCGCATGTATATAGCAATACAGTGGTACATGCACTCATGTAACAGAGGCAGCTGCTGCACGTTGGTGCCACCTAGTGGTGAGAGGTGGGAGGATAATAGATGTAATGAGTGTGGCCAGTGCTGGGGTGGGATCTCTGCCTGTATATAACATTACAGTGGCACATGCACTCGTGTAACAGAGGCAGCTGCTGTACGTTGGTGCCACCTAGTGGGGAGAGGTTGGAGCATAATAGATGTAATTAGTGTGGCCAGTGCTGGGGAGGGATCTCCGCCTGTATATAACATTACAGTAGCGCATGCACTCATGTAACAGAGGCAGCTGCTGCACGTTGGTGCCACCTAGTGGTGGAAGGTGGGAGGATAATAGATGTAATGAGTGTGGCCAGTGCTGGGGTGGGATCTCCGTCTGTATATAGCATTACAGTGGCACATGCACTCATGTAACAGAGGCAGCTGCTGCACGTTGGTGCCACCTAGTGGTGAGAGGTGGGAGGATAATAGATGTAATGAGTGTGGCCAGTGCTGGGGTGGGATCTCCGCCTGTATATAACATTACAGTGGCACATGCACTCATGTAACAGAGGCAGCTGCTGCACGTTGATGCCACCTAGTGGTGAGAGATGGGAGGATAATAGATGTAATGAGTGTGGCCAGTGCTGGGGTGGGATCTCCGCCTGTATATAGCATTACAGTGGCACATGCACTCATGTAACAGAGGCAGCTGCTGCACGTTGGTGCCACCTAGTGGTGAGAGGTGGGAGGATAATAGATGTAATGAGTGTGGCCAGTGCTGGGGTGGGATCTCCGCCTGTATATAACATTACAGTGGCACATGCATTCGTGTAACAGAGGCAGCTGCTGCCACCTAGTGGTGAGAGGTGGGAGGATAATAGATGTAATGAGTGTGGCCAGTGCTGGGGTGGGATCTCCGCCTGTATATAATATTACAGTGGCACATGCACTCATGTAACAGAGGCAGCTGCTGCACGTTGGTGCCACCTAGTGGTGAGAGATGGGAGGATAATAGATGTAATGAGTGTGGCCAGTGCTGGGGTGGGATCTCCGCCTGTATATAGCATTACAGTGGCACATGCACTCATGTAACAGAGGCAGCTGCTGCACGTTGGTGCCACTTTGTGGTGAGAGGTGGGAGGATAATAGATGTAATGAGTGTGGCCAGTGCTGGGGTGGGATCACCGCCTGTATATAACATTACAGTGGCACATGCACTCATGTAACAGAGGCAGCTGCTGCACGTTGGTGCCACCTAGTGGTGAGAGATGGGAGGATAAGAGATGTAATAAGTGTTGCCAGTGCTGGGGTGGGATCTCCGCCTGTATATAACATTACAGTGGCACATGCACTCATGTAACAGAGGCAGCTGCTGCACGTTGGTGCCACCTAGTGGTAAGAGGTGGGAGGATAATAGATGTAATGAGTGTGGCCAGTGCTGGGGTGGGATCTCTGCCTGTATATAACATTACAGTGGCACATGCATTCGTGTAACAGAGGCAGCTGCTGCCACCTAGTGGTGAGAGGTGGGAGGATAATAGATGTAATGAGTGTGGCCAGTGCTGGGGTGGGATCTCCGCCTGTATATAATATTACAGTGGCACATGCACTCATGTAACAGAGGCAGCTGCTGCACGTTGATGCCACCTAGTGGTGAGAGATGGGAGGATAATAGATGTAATGAGTGTGGCCAGTGCTGGGGTGGGATCTCCGCCTGTATATAGCATTACAGTGGCACATGCACTCATGTAACAGAGGCAGCTGCTGCACGTTGGTGCCACCTAGTGGTGAGAGGTGGGAGGATAATAGATGTAATGAGTGTGGCCAGTGCTGGGGTGGGATCTCCGCCTGTATATAACATTACAGTGGCACATGCACTCATGTAACAGAGGCAGCTGCTGCACGTTGGTGCCACCTAGTGGTGAGAGGTGGGAGGATAATAGATGTAATGAGTGTGGCCAGTGCTGGGGTGGGATCTCCGCCTGTATATAACATTACAGTGGCACATGCACTCGTGTAACAGAGGCAGCTGCTGCATGTTGGTGCCACCTAGTGGGGAGAGGAGGGAGGATAATAGATGTAATGAGTGTGGCCAGTGCTGGAGAGGGATCTCCGCCTGTATATAACATTACAGTGGCACATGCACTCATGTAACAGAGGCAGCTGCTGTACGTTGGTGCCACCTAGTGGTGAGAGGTGGGAGGATAATAGATGTAATTAGTGTGGGCAGTGCTGGGGTGGGATCTCCGCCTGTATATAGCATTACAGTGGCACATGCACTCATGTAACAGAGGCAGCTGCTGCACGTTGGTGCCACCTAGTGGGGAGAGGAGGGAGGATAATAGATGTAATGAGTGTGGCCAGTGCTGGAGAGGGATCTCCGCCTGTATATAACATTACAGTGGCACATGCACTCATGTAACAGAGGCAGCTGCTGCACGTTGATGCCACCTAGTGGTGGAAGGTGGGAGGATAATAGATGTAATGAGTGTGGCCAGTGCTGGGGTGGGATCTCTGCCTGTATATAACATTACAGTGGCACATGCACTCATGTAACAGAGGCAGCTGCTGCACGTTGGTGTCACCTAGTGGTGAGAGGTGGGAGTATAATAGATGTAATAAGTGTGGCCAGTGCTGGGGTGGGATCTCTGCCTGTATATAACATTAGAGTGGCACATGCACTCATGTAACAGAGGCAGCTGCTGCCACCCAGTGGTGAGAGGTGGGAGGATAATAGATGTAATAAGTGTGGCCAGTGCTGGGTTGGGATCTCCGTCTGTATATAACATTACAGTGGCACATGCACTCATGTAACAGAGGCAGCTGCTGCACGTTGGTGCCACCTAGTTGTGAGAGATGGGAGGACAATAGATGTAATGAGTGTGGCCGGTGCTGGGGTGGGATCTCCGCCTGTATTTATCATTACAGTGGCACATGCACTCATGTAACAGAGGCAGCTGCTGCACGTTGGTGCCACCTAGTGGTGAGAGGTGGGAGGATAATAGATGTAATGAGTGTGGCCAGTGCTGGGGTGGGCTCTCCGCCTGTATTTAGCATTACAGTGGCAGATGCACTCGTGTAACAGAGGCAGCTGCTGCACGTTGGTGCCACCTAGTGGCGTGAGGTGGGAGGATAATAGATGTAATGAGTGTGGACAGTGCTGGGGTGGGATCTCCGCCTGTATATAACATTACAGTGGCACATGCACTCATGTAACAGAGGCAGCTGCTGCACGTTGGTGCCACCTAGGGGTGAGAGGTGGAAGGATAATAGATGTAATGAGTTTGGCCAGTGCTGGGGTGGGCTCTCCGCCTGTATTTAGCATTACAGTGGCAGATGCACTCATGTAACAGAGGCAGCTGCTGCACGTTGGTGCCACCTAGTGGTGAGAGGTGGAAGGATAATAGATGTAATGAGTGTGGCCAGTGCTGGGATGAGATCTCCGCCTGTATATAGCATTACAGTGGCACATGCACTCATGTAACAGAGGCAGCTGCTGCACGTTGGTGCCACCTAGTGGTGAGAGGTGGGAGGATAATAGATGTAATGAGTGTGGCCAGTGCTGGGGTGGGATCTCCGCCTGTATATAACATTACAGTGGCACATGCACTCATGTAACAGAGGCAGCTGCTGCACGTTGGTGCCACCTAGTGGTGAGAGGTGGAAGGATAATAGATGTAATGAGTGTGGCCAGTGCTGGGGTGGGATCTCCGCCTGTATATAGCATTACAGTGGCACATGCACTCATGTAACAGAGGCAGCTGCTGCACGTTGGTGTCACCTAGTGGTGAGAGGTGGGAGGATAATAGATGTAATGAGTGTGGCCAGTGCTGGGGTGGTATCTCCGCCTGTATATAACATTACAGTGGCACATGCACTCATGTAACAGAGGCAGCTGCTGCACGTTGGTGCCACCTAGTGGTGAGAGGTGGGAGGATAATAGATGTAATGACTGTGGCCAGTGCTGGGGTGGGATCTCCGCCTGTATATAACATTACAGTGGCACATGCACTCATGTAACAGAGGCTGCTGCTGCACGTTGGTGCCACCTAGTGGTGGAAGGTGGGAGGATAATAGATGTAATGAGTGTGGCCAGTGCTGGGGTGGGATCTCCACCTGTATTTAGCATTACAGTGACACATGCACTCGTGTAACAGAGGCAGCTGCTGCACGTTGGTGCCACCTAGTGGTGAGAGGTGGGAGGATAATAGATGTAATGAGTGTGGCCAGTGCTGGGGTGGGATCTCCGCCTGTATATAACATTACAGTAGCACATGCACTCATGTAACAGAGGCAGCTGCTGCACGTTGGTGCCACCTAGTGGTAAGAGGTGGGAGGATAATAGATGTAATGAGTGTGGCCAGTGCTGGGGTGGGATCACCGCCTGTATATAACATTACAGTGGCACATGCACTCATGTAACAGAGGCAGCTGCTGCACATTGGTGCCACCTAGTGGTGAGAGATGGGAGGATAAGAGATGTAATAAGTGTTGCCAGTGCTGGGGTGGGATCTCCGCCTGTATATAACATTACAGTGGCACATGCACTCATGTAACAGAGGCAGCTGCTGCACGTTGGTGCCACCTAGTGGTAAGAGGTGGGAGGATAATAGATGTAATGAGTGTGGCCAGTGCTGGGGTGGGATCTCTGCCTGTATATAACATTACAGTGGCACATGCATTTGTGTAACAGAGGCAGCTGCTGCCACCTAGTGGTGAGAGGTGGGAGGATAATAGATGTAATGAGTGTGGCCAGTGCTGGGGTGGGATCTCCGCCTGTATATAATATTACAGTGGCACATGCACTCATGTAACAGAGGCAGCTGCTGCACGTTGATGCCACCTAGTGGTGAGAGATGGGAGGATAATAGATGTAATGAGTGTGGCCAGTGCTGGGGTGGGATCTCCGCCTGTATATAGCATTACAGTGGCACATGCACTCATGTAACAGAGTCAGCTGCTGCACGTTGGTGCCACCTAGTGGTGAGAGGTGGGAGGATAATAGATGTAATGAGTGTGGCCAGTGCTGGGGTGGGATCTCCGCCTGTATATAACATTACAGTGGCACATGCACTCATGTAACAGAGGCAGCTGCTGCACGTTGGTGCCACCTAGTGGTGAGAGGTGGGAGGATAATAGATGTAATGAGTGTGGCCAGTGCTGGGGTGGGATCACCGCCTGTATATAACATTACAGTGGCACATGCACTCATGTAACAAAGGCAGCTGCTGCACGTTGGTGCCACCTAGTGGTGAGAGATGGGAGGATAAGAGATGTAATAAGTGTTGCCAGTGCTGGGGTGGGATCTCCGCCTGTATATAACATTACAGTGGCACATGCACTCATGTAACAGAGGCAGCTGCTGCACGTTGGTGCCACCTAGTGGTAAGAGGTGGGAGGATAATAGATGTAATGAGTGTGGCCAGTGCTGGGGTGGGATCTCTGCCTGTATATAACATTACAGTGGCACATGCATTCGTGTAACAGAGGCAGCTGCTGCCACCTAGTGGTGAGAGGTGGGAGGATAATAGATGTAATGAGTGTGGCCAGTGCTGGGGTGGGATCTCCGCCTGTATATAATATTACAGTGGCACATGCACTCATGTAACAGAGGCAGCTGCTGCACGTTGATGCCACCTAGTGGTGAGAGATGGGAGGATAATAGATGTAATGAGTGTGGCCAGTGCTGGGGTGGGATCTCCGCCTGTATATAGCATTACAGTGGCACATGCACTCATGTAACAGAGGCAGCTGCTGCACGTTGGTGCCACCTAGTGGTGAGAGGTGGGAGGATAATAGATGTAATGAGTGTGGCCAGTGCTGGGGTGGGATCTCCGCCTGTATATAACATTACAGTGGCACATGCACTCATGTAACAGAGGCAGCTGCTGCACGTTGGTGCCACCTAGTGGTGAGAGATGGGAGGATAATAGATGTAATGAGTGTGGCCAGTGCTGGGGGGGATCTCCGCCTGTATATAGCATTACAGTGGCACATGCACTCATATAACAGAGGCAGCTGCTGCACGTTGGTGCCACCTAGTGGTGAGAGGTGGGAGGATAATAGATGTAATGAGTGTGGCCAGTGCTGGGGTGGGATCTCCGCCTGTATATAACATTACAGTGGCACATGCACTCATGTAACAGAGGCAGCTGCTGCACGTTGGTGCCACCTAGTGGTGAGAGGTGGGAGGATAATAGATGTAATGAGTGTGGCCAGTGCTGGGGTGGGATCTCCGCCTGTATATAACATTACAGGGGCACATGCACTCATGTAACAGAGGCAGCTGCTGTACGTGGGTGCCACCTAGTGGTGAGAGGTGGGAGGATAATAGATGTAATGAGTGTGGCCAGTGCTGGGGTGGGATCTCCGCCTGTATATAACATTACAGTGGCACATGCACTCGTGTAACAGAGGCAGCTGCTGCATGTTGGTGCCACCTAGTGGGGAGAGGAGGGAGGATAATAGATGTAATGAGTGTGGCCAGTGCTGGAGAGGGATCTCCGCCTGTATATAACATTACAGTGGCACATGCACTCATGTAACAGAGGCAGCTGCTGTACGTTGGTGCCACCTAGTGGTGAGAGGTGGGAGGATAATAGATGTAATTAGTGTGGGCAGTGCTGGGGTGGGATCTCCGCCTGTATATAGCATTACAGTGGCACATGCACTCATGTAACAGAGGCAGCTGCTGCACGTTGGTGCCACCTAGTGGGGAGAGGAGGGAGGATAATAGATGTAATGAGTGTGGCCAGTGCTGGAGAGGGATCTCCGCCTGTATATAACATTACAGTGGCACATGCACTCATGTAACAGAGGCAGCTGCTGCACGTTGGTGCCACCTAGTGGTGGAAGGTGGGAGGATAATAGATGTAATGAGTGTGGCCAGTGCTGGGGTGGGATCTCTGCCTGTATATAACATTACAGTGGCACATGCACTCATGTAACAGAGGCAGCTGCTGCACGTTGGTGTCACCTAGTGGTGAGAGGTGGGAGTATAATAGATGTAATAAGTGTGGCCAGTGCTGGGGTGGGATCTCCGCCTGTATATAACATTACAGTGGCACATGCACTCATGTAACAGAGGCAGCTGCTGCACGTTGGTGCCACCTAGTGGTGAGAGGTGGGAGGATAATAGATGTAATGAGTGTGGCCAGTGCTGGGGTGGAATCTCCGCCTGTATATAACATTACAGTGGCACATGCACTCATGTAACAGAGGCAGCTGCTGCACGTTGGTGCCACCTAGTGGTGAGAGGTGGGAGGATAATAGATGTAATGAGTGTGGCCAGTGCTGGGGTGGGATCTCTGCCTGTATATAACATTACAGTGGCACATGCACTCATGTAACAGAGGCAGCTGCTGTACGTTGGTGCCACCTAGTGGTGAGAGGTGGGAGGATAATAGATGTAATGAGTGTGGCCAGTGCTGGGGTGGGATCTCCGCCTGTATATAACATTACAGTGGCACATGCACTCGTGTAACAGAGGCAGCTGCTGCACGTTGGTGCCACCTAGTGGTGAGAGGTGGGAGGATAATAGATGTAATGAGTGTGGCCAGTGCTGGGTTGGGATCTCCGTCTGTATATAACATTACAGTGGCACATGCACTCATGTAACAGAGGCAGCTGCTGCACGTTGGTGCCACCTAGTTGTGAGAGATGGGAGGACAATAGATGTAATGAGTGTGGCCGGTGCTGGGGTGGGATCTCCGCCTGTATTTATCATTACAGTGGCACATGCACTCATGTAACAGAGGCAGCTGCTGCACGTTGGTGCCACCTAGTGGTGAGAGGTGGGAGGATAATAGATGTAATGAGTGTGGCCAGTGCTGGGGTGGGCTCTCCGCCTGTATTTAGCATTACAGTGGCAGATGCACTCGTGTAACAGAGGCAGCTGCTGCACGTTGGTGCCACCTAGTGGCGTGAGGTGGGAGGATAATAGATGTAATGAGTGTGGACAGTGCTGGGGTGGGATCTCCGCCTGTATATAACATTACAGTGGCACATGCACTCATGTAACAGAGGCAGCTGCTGCACGTTGGTGCCACCTAGGGGTGAGAGGTGGAAGGATAATAGATGTAATGAGTTTGGCCAGTGCTGGGGTGGGCTCTCCGCCTGTATTTAGCATTACAGTGGCAGATGCACTCATGTAACAGAGGCAGCTGCTGCACGTTGGTGCCACCTAGTGGTGAGAGGTGGAAGGATAATAGATGTAATGAGTGTGGCCAGTGCTGGGATGAGATCTCCGCCTGTATATAGCATTACAGTGGCACATGCACTCATGTAACAGAGGCAGCTGCTGCACGTTGGTGCCACCTAGTGGTGAGAGGTGGGAGGATAATAGATGTAATGAGTGTGGCCAGTGCTGGGGTGGGATCTCCGCCTGTATATAACATTACAGTGGCACATGCACTCATGTAACAGAGGCAGCTGCTGCACGTTGGTGCCACCTAGTGGTGAGAGGTGGAAGGATAATAGATGTAATGAGTGTGGCCAGTGCTGGGGTGGGATCTCCGCCTGTATATAGCATTACAGTGGCACATGCACTCATGTAACAGAGGCAGCTGCTGCACGTTGGTGTCACCTAGTGGTGAGAGGTGGGAGGATAATAGATGTAATGAGTGTGGCCAGTGCTGGGGTGGTATCTCCGCCTGTATATAACATTACAGTGGCACATGCACTCATGTAACAGAGGCAGCTGCTGCACGTTGGTGCCACCTAGTGGTGAGAGGTGGGAGGATAATAGATGTAATGACTGTGGCCAGTGCTGGGGTGGGATCTCCGCCTGTATATAACATTACAGTGGCACATGCACTCATGTAACAGAGGCTGCTGCTGCACGTTGGTGCCACCTAGTGGTGGAAGGTGGGAGGATAATAGATGTAATGAGTGTGGCCAGTGCTGGGGTGGGATCTCCACCTGTATTTAGCATTACAGTGACACATGCACTCGTGTAACAGAGGCAGCTGCTGCACGTTGGTGCCACCTAGTGGTGAGAGGTGGGAGGATAATAGATGTAATGAGTGTGGCCAGTGCTGGGGTGGGATCTCCACCTGTATTTAGCATTACAGTGGCACATGCACTCGTGTAACAGAGGCAGCTGCTGCACGTTGGTGCCACCTAGTGGTGAGAGGTGGGAGGATAATAGATGTAATGAGTGTGGGCAGTGCTGGGGTGGGATCTCTGCCTGTATATAACATTACAGGGGCACATGCACTCATGTAACAGAGGCAGCTGCTGTACGTGGGTGCCACCTAGTGGTGAGAGGTGGGAGGATAATAGATGTAATGAGTGTGGGCAGTGCTGGGGTGGGATCTCCGCCTGTATATAACATTACAGGGGCACATGCACTCATGTAACAGAGGCAGCTGCTGCACATTGGTGCCACCTAGTGGTGAGAGATGGGAGGATAATAGATGTAATAAGTGTGACCAGTGCTGGGGTGGGATCTCCGCCTGTATATAGCATTACAGTGGCACATGCACTCATGTAACAGAGGCAGCTGCTGCACGTTGGTGCCACCTAGTGGTGAGAGGTGGGAGGATAATAGATGTAATGAGTGTGGCCAGTGCTGGGGTGGGATCTCCGCCTGTATATAACATTACAGTGGCACATGCACTTATGTAACAGAGGCAGCTGCTGCACGTTGGTGCCACCTAGTGGTGGGAGGATAATAGATGTAATGAGTGTGGCCAGTGCTGGGGTGGGATCTCTGCCTGTATATAGCATTACAGTGGCACATGCACTCATGTAACAGATGCAGCTGCTGCACGTTGGTGCCACCTAGTGGTGAGAGGTGGGAGGATAATAGATGTAATGAGTGTGGCCAGTGCTGGGGTGGGATCTCCACCTGTATTTAGCATTACAGTGGCACATGCACTCGTGTAACAGAGGCAGCTGCTGCACGTTGGTGCCACCTAGTGGTGAGAGGTGGGAGGATAATAGATGTAATGAGTGTGGCCAGTGCTGGGGTGGGATCTCCGCCTGTATATAGCATTACAGTGGCACATGCACTCATGTAACAGAGGCAGCTGCTGCACGTTGGTGCCACCTAGTGGTGAGAGATGGGAGGATAATAGATGTAATGAGTGTGGCCAGTGCTGGGGTGGGATCTCCGCCTGTATATAGCATTACAGTGGCACATGCACTCATGTAACAGAGGCAGCTGCTGCACATTGGTGCCACCTAGTGGTGAGAGGTGGGAGGATAATAGATGTAATAAGTGTGACCAGTGCTGGGGTGGGATCTCCGCCTGTATATAGCATTACAGTGGCACATGCACTTATGTAACAGAGGCAGGTGCTGCACGTTGGTGCCACCTAGTGGTGGGAGGATAATAGATGTAATGAGTGTGGCCAGTGCTGGGGTGGTATCTCTGCCTGTATATAACATTACAGTGGCACATGCACTCGTGTAACAGAGGCAGCTGCTGCACGTTGGTGCCACCTAGTGGTGGGAGGATAATAGATGTAATGAGTGTGGCCAGTGCTGGGGTGGGATCTCCGCCTGTATATAACATTACAGTGGCACATGCACTCATGTAACAGATGCAGCTGCTGCACGTTGGTGCCACCTAGTGGTGAGAGGTGGGAGGATAATAGATGTAATGAGTGTGACCAGGGCTGGGGTGGGATCTCCGCCTGTATATAACATTACAGTGGCACATGCACTCATGTAACAGAGGCAGCTGCTGCACGTTGGTGCCACCTAGTGGTGAGAGGTGGGAGGATAATAGATGTAATGAGTGTGGCCAGTGCTGGGGTGGGATCTCCGCCTGTATATAACATTACAGTGGCACATGCACTCGTGTAACAGAGGCAGCTGCTGCACGTTGGTGCCACGTGGCGACGGACATAACTACAGGCGACCTGGCGACGGCCATAACTACATAACTATGACCAATGTTACAATAAATAGACACACGCATTCATACAAGCATACATACACTACCCGGTCCCGTCCAGGGCTGACCAGCCACGGTGCTGATGTTCCAGCCAGGAGAATTTACATAGTGTCTCCCCGCTGTTTGTTACCGTGAACCGATCATAGAATAAGGGCACTAACGCAAAAATGCTGTAAAGCCACGTTATCAGTTTTTTACCACATTTTGAGCTAAATAAACAAATATATAAGGACAAGCGCCCAACAGTTAGGAACACAAGAAGAGTCAATGTTTTAACTCTTACTTTTCAATTGTGGTCCTCAGAGGGTCCACAATTTTTCATACACTCTTCTCCATAATGGATGTATATTTGAAATACAAAGATAAAACACACAATGTGTAGTCCAATCTTTACAACACTAAAAGTTTATAAGGGGTCCCAGAGCGTAAACCATTGGTATCCTTCCTTTTTTTCCTCTTCCCTTTGTGTGCCTGCTGGAGTAGTTTTTATCGGTTCACCATGTGTCACCCAAGATCAAATATGCGTACATGTATGCTTGTGAACAAATATGAAAACACACATCAAGGTTTCTTTGAAACTCGCCATGCTTACTTGTATGCTTACTTTGAAAAGCGTATGACTCCTCATATCATGGTTTCTGGGATATAACTACAGGTGCGGTGTTGTCACCTTATATCCAGACCCTGAGTAAATACTTGGACTACCTATACTGGTGAGCATATCGGGCTTGTTATTCCATCTTCTCCCAGTAAGCATACAAGTAAGCATGGCGAGTTTCAAAGAAACCTTGATACATCCATTATGGAGAAAAGTGTGTGAAAAATTGTGGACCCTCTGAGGACAATCCCATTGAAAAGTAAGAGGTAAAACATTTACTCTTCTTATGTTCCTAACTGTTGGGTGCTTGACCTTATATATTTGTTTGATATTGCTTGTCTAATACCAGGAAGGTAACTCCTGGTTGGTTACAGCTGCCCTTAACAGCGCCAAAGGTTGTATATTTGTTTTGATTTGTAACATTTTGAGCTAAAGCTGGCAGTGCCCCATAGAAGCCTATGTGCTTCTTATAGCGACTCACGCCGCCCCGCACGGATGCACTCTGCGCTCCCAGCCCCTCTTCACCTGAGTCCAGGTAGCACAGTGCTGTTGTGCCCTGCTCGGACCAGTGTCCTCCTCCTCCCTGCACTGTACATCCTCTTCCGGGTGCAGGGAGGAGGAGGCGGAGCAGCAGCAGCCGTGTACGGGAGGAGGGGGAGCCGCTGTATATGCAGTAATTATCTATGTGGTGGACTGGGGCTGCAGTGTGAGGAATGTGTCCCAGGAGCAGTCCCTGCTTTATAACACACCGACCAATCCTACGAGGCATAGGGAAGAGGAGGCGGAGCAGCAGCAGCCGGGTACGGGAGGAGGGGGAGCCGCTGCATATGCAGTAATTATCTATGTGGTGGACTGGGGCTGCAGTGTGAGGAATGTGTCCCAGGGGCGGTCCCTGCTTTATAACACACCGACCAATCATCCGAGGTGCAGGGAAGAGGAGGCGGAGCAGCAACAGCCGTGTACGGGAGGAGGGGGAGCCGCTGCATATGCAATAATTATCTATGTGGTGGACTGGGGCTGCAGTGGGAGGAATGTGTCCCAGGAGGAGTCCCTGCTTTGTAACACACCGACCAATCCTACGAGGCATAGGGAAGAGGAGGCGGAGCAGCAGCAGCCGTGTACGGGAGGAGGGGGAGCCGCTGCATATGCAGTAATTATCTATGTGGTGGACTGAGGCTGCAGTGTGAGGAATGTGTCCCAGGAGTGGTCCCTGCTTTATAACACACCGACCAATCATCCGAGGTGCAGGGAAGAGGAGGCGGAGCAGCAGCAGCCGTGTACGGGAGGAGGGGGAGCCGCTGTATATGCAGTAATTATCTATGTGGTGGACTGGGGCTGCAGTGTGAGGAATGTGTCCCAGGAGTGGTCCCTGCTTTATAACGCACCGACCAATCATCCGAGGTGCAGGGAAGAGGAGGCGGAGCAGCAGCAGCCGGGGACGGGAGGAGGGGGAGCCGCTGCATATGCAGTAATTATCTATGTGGTGGACTGGGGCTGCAGTGTGAGGAATGTGTCCCAGGGGCGGTCCCTGCTTTATAACACACCGACCAATCATCCGAGGTGCAGGGAAGAGGAGGCGGAGCAGCAGCAGCCGTGTACGGGAGGAGGGGGAGCCGCTGTATATGCAGTAATTATCTATGTGGTGGACTGGGGCTTCAGTGTGAGGAATGTGTCCCAGGAGTGGTCCCTGCTTTATAACACACCGACCAATCCTACGAAGCATAGGGAAGAGGAGGCGGAGCAGCAGCAGATGGGTACGGGAGGAGGGGGAGCCGCTGCATATGCAATATGCTTTATAACACACTGACCAAAAAGAAGAAAAGAACAGTATGTCCTTTTTTATGGTGCACCTATATTGTTAAAATCTAACTTTTATTGAGTATTAATAAAATAGCTGCGAAATATATAAAAAACACATTTAACACAAAGTGATATAAAGACACAACGAGACAATCAAGTGTTTTTTTTTTTAAAAAGGTGGCAAGCAGGTTATTAGAATAAACAATTTTGATTGATACAATGTCAATGTTCGTTCTTTATTAGTTGTGAATTTGTTTTGCTGTGGTGTATAGTTTATTTCTCACGTTTTCCCCTGATACTGGCTAAATAGCCTGGGAATCAATTGCAACAAATTTAAACTATCTGGGTGACATTTATTAGAGATCGATGGTGAGTTTTTGGCGATTTTTATCGCAAAAACGGCAGTTTTTTCATTTTTTGCCCAAATCGATTTTTTAATGGGTGGCGATTTGCGGCATAAATCGCACTTTTTGCAGCGAAATCGCACTTTCTAAAAGTGCGATTTTTTTTAACTCCGGAATTCGTGTTTTCCCCATTGAAAAAGATACAAATCGCATTTTTAATGAGATGCGAATTTGGAAATCGCCACAAAGAATGGTCTAAAGTTCCAAAAAAAATAGACCTGATCCTGACTGGCGATTTAGTCAGAACCATGCACAGATCATTGTGATCTGTGTATGGTTCTTTGTTAAAATATGTGTAAAAGTAAAAAAAAAATTGGCGTGAGGTCCCCCCTCCTGTACATAACCAGCCCCGGGCTCATTGAGCCGGACCTGGTTCCAAAAATACGGGGGACAAAAAGCGTAGGGGTCCCCCGTATTTCTGAAACCAGCCCTGGACTCTTGGACCGGTCCTGGTTCCAAAAATACGGGGGACAAAAAATCTGGGGTCCCCCGTATTTTGAAACCAGAACTGGGCTCCAACAGCCCGCAGTGTCATGCCACAGCCGGGGGACACTTTTTACACAAGGTCCCCCGGCCGTACCATGAGCACCGTGGCTGGTCAGCCTTGGACGGGGTACCTGGAGGAGTGGGGAACCCCCAATAAAGGGGTCCCCCCCCAGGCTTCACCCATCCAGGGCTGAAGCCCGGGGCTGTCACCGGCGTCCCTGGCCATTGGACACTGGCCTGATAGGGTTAAATTCTCATTCCTAACATTGCTTAATACAGGAGAACTGCAAGTGCCAGCAGACCTCACCCGCAGGCTGGGACTTGGAGAACCACAAGTCCCAGCATGCGGGGCATTAATGGGCCTGCTGGGACCTGTAGTCCACCTGTAAGAAGAATGCTAAAATAAAGCACACACACAGAAAAGTATAACTTTAATACACACATCCACAAACATCTCACTTTTACACTGCTATACATACCGATCCAGGATCCAGCGCTGGTCTCTCTGCAGCAGAGCCGGACAGCCCGCACTGACAGCGGGCTGAACCGGCTTTCTCCGATGCAGCGAACAGCTTCTGTCGCGCTGTCCCAGCGCGACACAGGCTGAGAGCGTGATTGGGCGATGCGTCTCCATGGAGACGCATAGCTCAGTCCTGATTGGCTGAGCTATGCGTCTCCATGGAGACACATAAGCCGGAGACGCTCTCAGCCTGTGTCGCGCTGGAAAGCTGTTAGCTGCATCGGAGACAGCCGGTTGACCCGTTGATAGTGCGGGCTGACCGGCTCTGC
The DNA here is from genome assembly GCF_055691185.1 of Crinia signifera. NCBI lineage: Eukaryota > Metazoa > Chordata > Amphibia > Anura > Myobatrachidae > Crinia > Crinia signifera. The sequence goes on from NW_028142107.1 coordinate 175,808, forward strand.
AGCAGAAGGGAGACCAGCGCTGGATCCTGGATCGGTATGTATAGCGGTGTAAAAGTGAGGTGTGTGGATGTGTGTGTATGTATTAAAGTTATACTTTTCTGTGTGTGTGCTTTATTTTAACATTCATTCAACATACAGGTCCCAGCGGGCCCATTAATGCCCCGCATGCTGGGACTTGTGGTTCTCCAAGTCCCAGCCTGCGGGGGAGGTCTGCTGGCACTTGCAGTTCTCCTGTATTAAGCAATGTTAGGAATGAGAATTTAACCCTATCAGGCCGGCGTCCAATGGCCAGGGACGCCGGTGACAGCCCCGGGCTTCAGCCCTGGACGGGTGAAGCTTGGGGGGGGGACGCCTTTATTGGGGGGGTCCCCACTCCTCCAGGTACCCCGTCCAAGGCTGACCAGCCACGGTGCTCATGGTGCGACCGGGGGACCTTGTGTAAAAAGTGTCCCCCGGCTGTGGCATGACACTGCGGGCTGTTGGAGCCCGGTGCTGGTTTCAAAATACGGGGGACCCCCAGATTTTTTGTCCCCCGTATTTTTGGAACCAGGACCGGTCCAAGAGTCCGGGGCTGGTTTCAGAAATATGGGGGACCCCTACGCTTTTTGTCCCCCGTATTTTTGGAACCAGGTCCGGCTCAATGAGCCCGGGGCTGGTTATGTACAGGAGGGGGGACCTCACGCCAATTTTTTTTTTTCCAATCACAAAATCGCACATTTTACAAAAAATCGCACCTTTTCATGACTAAAAAATCGCACTTTTCATCCCAAAAATCGCCCTACATCGCACTTATCGTACTTTTCATGCCGAATACACACCTCATTAAATATTCGCTTTTTGGAAAAAAATGCGATTTTAAAAAACGTCGATAAAGGGCGATTTGAGCAAAAATCGCATTTTCGGAAAAACGGTAAACACAATAAACCTCGCCCTCTGTGTCATATTTTGTAGCAGAGAGAGATTTGTAACAATCTATAGCAAGTGCTAAGTATAGAGAGTGACAGTTTAAGGCAGTGGTCTCCAACCTTTTATGGGGTGTGAGCTACTCGCGGCAAAATAAACCACCTGAAGAGCTACTAAAATAGAAAAATAAATCTGCCTAAAGAGCAAATAATGCCATTTACACATTATTCCACAAACCGCAATTCCCCTGACACAATATGCCACACTGCAATGTGCAATATGCCACATACATCCCTCCCAACACTGGAGGCAGAGGAGAAGGGACATCCAAAATTAGGGGGACATGACCTACTATCGTGGTACTCCTGCGAGGCCACGTCCCCCATGTTTTCTGCTATGAGGGCATAGCCAGCGCTCTGAGAGCTGCTGGCCATGCCCCAGCCTCTCTGAATAGAAGCAGAGACACAAGTGAAATGGGAGACAGAGGCATAGATGGTAAAATAAGACATGGCACACATTTGAAGGGGTAGAGGCGCAGGTGGGATAGATCCTAATGGGGAAGTGTCATGAATGAAACATCCAGACATAGGCACCTACAATTAGCATTTGATGAGAGATTGGCTGCACTGCCTGACACTGCACTGTCGCATACCTCCCAGCATGCCCCTCCAGGAGGGACAGAATGCTCTGGCCTTGGACTTCCTTGTTAATGTGTGATTGCCAGCACCTGTATTGAACAGGTAATGTGGTAAGAAAAGTGCTTCAATACAGGTGACAGTAATAACACATTAACAAGCAAGTCCAGGACCAGATCATTCTGGAGAGGGGCATGCTGGGAGATATGCTGTAGGGGTGAGGGTGCCTGGGAGGAGGAACACTGTTTAGTGGAGAGGGTCATGTTGGGAGATATGCTGTAGGGGTGAGGGTGCCTGGGAGGAGGAACACTGTTTAGTGGAGAGGGTCATGTTGGGAGGTATGCTGTAGGGGTGAGGGTGCCTGGGAGGAGGTACACTGTTTAGTGGAGAGGGTCATGTTGGGAGGTATGCTGTAGGGGTGAGGGTGCCTGGGAGGAGGAACACTGTTTAGTGGAGACGGTCATGTTGGGAGATATGCTGTAGGGGTGAGGGTGCCTGGGAGGAGGAACACTGTTTAGTGGAGAGGGTCATGTTGGGAGGTATGCTGTAGGGGTGAGGGTGCCTGGGAGGAGGAACACTGTTTAGTGGAGAGGGTCATGTTGGGAGGTATGCTGTAGGGGTGAGGGTGCCTGGGAGGAGGAACACTGTTTAGTGGAGAGGGTCATGTTGGGAGGTATGCTGTAGGGGTGAGGGTGCCTGTGAGGATGAACACTGTTTAGTGGAGAGGGTCATGCTGGGAGGTATGCTGTAGGGGTGAGGGTGCCTGGGAGGAGGAACACTGTTTAGTGGAGAGGGTCATGTTGGGAGGTATGCTGTAGGGGTGAGGGTGCCTGGGAGGAGGAACACTGTTTAGTGGAGAGGGTCATGTTGGGAGGTATGCTGTAGGGGTGAGGGTGCCTGGGAGGAGGTACACTGTTTAGTGGAGAGGGTCATGCTGGGAGGTATGCTGTAGGGGTGAGGGTGCCTGGGAGGAGGTACACTGTTTAGTGGAGAGGGTCATGCTGGGAGATATGCTGTAGGGGTGAGGGTGCCTGGGAGGAGGAACACTGTTTAGTGGAGACGGTCATGCTGGGAGGTATGCTGTAGGGGTGAGGGTGCCTGGGAGGAGGAACACTGTTTAGTGGAGAGGGTCATGTTGGGAGATATGTTGTAGGGGTGAGGGTGCCTGGGAGGAGGAACACTGTTTAGTGGAGAGGGTCATGTTGGGAGGTATGCTGTAGGGGTGAGGGTGCCTGGGAGGAGGAACACTGTTTAGTGGAGAGGGTCATGTTGGGAGATATGCTGTAGGGGTGAGGGTGCCTGGGAGGAGGAACACTGTTTAGTGGAGAGGGTCATGTTGGGAGGTATGCTGTAGGGGTGAGGGTGCCTGGGAGGAAGAACACTGTTTAGTGGAGAGGGTCATGTTGGGAGGTATGCTGTAGGGGTGAGGGTGCCTGGGAGGAGGTACACTGTTTAGTGGAGAGGGTCATGCTGGGAGGTATGCTGTAGGGGTGAGGGTGCCTGGGAGGATGAACACTGTTTAGTGGAGAGGGTCATGCTGGGAGGTATGCTGTAGGGGTGAGGGTGCCTGGGAGGAGGTACACTGTTTAGTGGAGAGGGTCATGCTGGGAGATATGCTGTAGGGGTGAGGGTGCCTGGGAGGAGGAACACTGTTTAGTGGAGACGGTCATGCTGGGAGGTATGCTGTAGGGGTGAGGGTGCCTGGGAGGAGGAACACTGTTTAGTGGAGACGGTCATGTTGGGAGGTATGCTGTAGGGGTGAGGGTGCCTGGGAGGTGGAACACTGTTTAGTGGAGAGGGTCATGTTGGGAGATATGCTGTAGGGGTGAGGGTGCCTGGGAGGAGGAACAATGTTTAGTGGAGAGGGTCATGTTGGGAGGTATGCTGTAGGGGTGAGGGTGCCTGGGAGGAAGAACACTGTTTAGTGGAGAGGGTCATGTTGGGAGATATGCTGTAGGGGTGAGAGTGCCTGGGAGGAGGAACACTGTTTAGTGGAGAGGGTCATGTTGGGAGGTATGCTGTAGGGGTGAGGGTGCCTGGGAGGAGGAACACTGTTTAGTGGAGAGGGTCATGTTGGGAGATATGCTGTAGGGGTGAGGGTGCCTGGGAGGAGGAACACTGTTTAGTGGAGAGGGTCATGTTGGGAGGTATGCTGTAGGGGTGAGGGTGCCTGGGAGGAGGAACACTGTTTAGTGGAGACGGTCATGTTGGGAGGTATGCTGTAGGGGTGAGGGTGCCTGGGAGGAGGAACACTGTTTAGTGGAGAGGGTCATGTTGGGAGATATGCTGTAGGGGTGAGGGTGCCTGGGAGGAGGAACACTGTTTAGTGGAGAGGGTCATGTTGGGAGGTATGCTGTAGGGGTGAGGGTGCCTGGGAGGAAGAACACTGTTTAGTGGAGAGGGTCATGTTGGGAGGTATGCTGTAGGGGTGAGGGTGCCTGGGAGGAGGTACACTGTTTAGTGGAGAGGGTCATGCTGGGAGGTATGCTGTAGGGGTGAGGGTGCCTGGGAGGATGAACACTGTTTAGTGGAGAGGGTCATGCTGGGAGGTATGCTGTAGGGGTGAGGGTGCCTGGGAGGAGGTACACTGTTTAGTGGAGAGGGTAATGCTGGGAGATATGCTGTAGGGGTGAGGGTGCCTGGGAGGAGGAACACTGTTTAGTGGAGACGGTCATGCTGGGAGGTATGCTGTAGGGGTGAGGGTGCCTGGGAGGAGGAACACTGTTTAGTGGAGACGGTCATGTTGGGAGGTATGCTGTAGGGGTGAGGGTGCCTGGGAGGAGGAACACTGTTTAGTGGAGAGGGTCATGTTGGGAGGTATGCTGTAGGGGTGAGGGTGCCTGGGAGGAGGTACACTGTTTAGTGGAGAGGGTCATGCTGGGAGGTATGCTGTAGGGGTGAGGGTGCCTGGGAGGATGAACACTGTTTAGTGGAGAGGGTCATGTTGGGAGGTATGCTGTAGGGGTGAGGGTGCCTGGGAGGAGGAACACTGTTTAGTGGAGAGGGTCATGTTGGGAGGTATGCTGTAGGGGTGAGGGTGCCTGGGAGGAGGAACACTGTTTAGTGGAGAGGGTCATGTTGGGAGATATGCTGTAGGGGTGAGGGTGCCTGGGAGGAGGAACACTGTTTAGTGGAGAGGGTCATGTTGGGAGATATGCTGTAGGGGTGAGGGTGCCTGGGAGGAGGAACACTGTTTAGTGGAGACGGTCATGCTGGGAGGTATGCTGTAGGGGTGAGGGTGCCTGGGAGGAGGAACACTGTTTAGTGGAGAGGGTCATGTTGGGAGGTATGCTGTAGGGGTGAGGGTGCCTGGGAGGAGGAACACTGTTTAGTGGAGAGGGTCATGTTGGGAGGTATGCTGTAGGGGTGAGGGTGCCTGGGAGGAGGAACACTGTTTAGTGGAGAGGGTCATGTTGGGAGGTATGCTGTAGGGGTGAGGGTGCCTGGGAGGAGGAACACTGTTTAGTGGAGAGGGTCATGTTGGGAGATATGCTGTAGGGGTGAGGGTGCCTGGGAGGAGGAACACTGTTTAGTGGAGAGGGTCATGTTGGGAGGTATGCTGTAGGGGAGAGGGTGCCTGGGAGGAGGAACACTGTTTAGTGGTGAGGGTCATGCTGGGAGATATGCTGTAGGGGTGAGGGTGCCTGGGAGGAGGAACACTGTTTAGTGGAGAGGGTCATGTTGGGAGGTATGCTGTAGGGGTGAGGGTGCCTGGGAGGAGGAACACTGTTTAGTGGAGAGGGTCATGTTGGGAGGTATGCTGTAGGGGTGACGGTGCGTGGGAGGAGGAACACTGTTTAGTGGAGAGGGTCATGCTGGGAGGTATGCTGTAGGGGTGAGGGTGCCTGGGAGGAGGAACACTGTTTAGTGGAGAGGGTCATGTTGGGAGGTATGCTGTAGGGGTGAGGGTGCCTGGGAGGAGGTACACTGTTTAGTGGAGAGGGTCATGCTGGGAGGTACGTATGCTGTAGGGGTGAGGGTGCCTGGGAGGAGGAACACTGTTTAGTGGAGAGGGTCATGTTGGGAGGTATGCTGTAGGGGTGAGGGTGCCTGGGAGGAGGAACACTGTTTAGTGGAGAGGGTCATGTTGGGAGGTATGCTATAGGGGTAAGAGTGCCTGGGAGGAGGAACACTGTTTAGTGGAGAGGGTCATGTTGGGAGGTATGCTGTAGGGGAGAGGGTGCCTGGGAGGAGGAACACTGTTTAGTGGAGAGGGTCATGTTGGGAGGTATGCTGTAGGGGTGAGGGTGCGTGGGAGGAGGAACACTGTTTAGTGGAGAGGGTCATGTTGGGAGATATGCTGTAGGGGTGAGGGTGCCTGGGAGGAGGAACACTGTTTAGTTGACCAGGTTATTGAAGACTGCCTCAGTGCGCAGATCATCTACCACAGATGTGATGTATATTCCAGTTCTGTTCTGCTGGACCGCATGTGGCACCATCCTTCCTAACTGGCTGCAGACACTGGCTTCATGTTCCTCTCCCGACACAGCGCCCGCCGCCGCCGCCCCTCCTGAACCTGTCCCCGGAGTAAACCAAGCTGAGGCACAGGACTTTACTTGCTCCTCTGAGGAGACAGACGCTAGAGGTCATATTTCACCTCTAGCACCTGACAGGGAGCACAGCGCCTCAGCGTTACCCGGAAGTGCCGGGAGCACAGCGCCTCAGCGTTACCTGGAAGTGCCGGGAGCACAGCGCCTCAGCGTTACCTGGAAGTGCCGGGAGCACAGCGCCTCAGCGTTACCTGGAAGTGCCGGGAGCACAGCGCCTCAGCGTTACCCGGAAGTGCCGGGAGCACAGCGACTCAGCGTTACCTGGAAGTGCCGGGAGCACAGCGCCTCAGCGTTACCTGGAAGTGCCGGGAGCACAGCGCCTCAGCGTTACCTGGAAGTGCCGGGAGCACAGCGCCTCAGCGTTACCCGGAAGTGCCGGGAGCACAGCGACTCAGCGTTACCTGGAAGTGCCGGGAGCACAGCGCCTCAGCGTTACCTGGAAGTGCCGGGAGCACAGCGCCTCAGCATTACCCGGAAGTGCCGGGAGCACAGCGCCTCAGCGTTACCCGGAAGTGCCGGGAGCACAGCGCCTCAGCGTTACCCGGAAGTGCCGGGAGCACAGCGCCTCAGCGTTACCCGGAAGTGCCGGGAGCACAGCGCCTCAGCGTTACCCGGAAGTGCCGGGAGCACAGCGACTCAGCGTTACCTGGAAGTGCCGGGAGCACAGCGCCTCAGCGTTACCTGGAAGTGCCGGGAGCACAGCGCCTCAGCGTTACCTGGAAGTGCCGGGAGCACAGCGCCTCAGCGTTACCCGGAAGTGCCGGGAGCACAGCGACTCAGCGTTACCTGAAAGTGCCGGGAGCACAGCGCCTCAGCGTTACCCGGAAGTGCCGGGAGCACAGCGACTCAGCGTTACCCGGAAGTGCCGGGAGCACAGCGACTCAGCGTTACCTGGAAGTGCCGGGAGCACAGCGCCTCAGCGTTACCTGGAAGTGCCGGGAGCACAGCGCCTCAGCGTTACCCGGAAGTGCCGGGAGCACAGCGCCTCAGCGTTACCCGGAAGTGCCGGGAGCACAGCGCCTCAGCGTTACCCGGAAGTGCCGGGAGCACAGCGACTCAGCGTTACCCGGAAGTGCCGGGAGCACAGCGCCTCAGCGTTACCTGGAAGTGCCGGGAGCACAGCGCCTCAGCGTTACCTGGAAGTGCCGGGAGCACAGCGCCTCAGCGTTACCTGGAAGTGCCGGGAGCACAGCGCCTCAGCGTTACCTGGAAGTGCCGGGAGCACAGCGCCTCAGCGTTACCCGGAAGTGCCGGGAGCACAGCGACTCAGCGTTACCTGGAAGTGCCGGGAGCACAGCGACTCAGCGTTACCTGGAAGTGCCGGGAGCACAGCGCCTCAGCGTTGCCTGGAAGTGCCGGGAGCACAGCGCCTCAGCGTTACCCGGAAGTGCCGGGAGCACAGCGACTCAGCGTTACCCGGAAGTGCCGGGAGCACAGCGACTCAGCGTTACCTGAAAGTGCCGGGAGCACAGCGCCTCAGCGTTACCTGGAAGTGCCGGGAGCACAGCGCCTCAGCGTTACCCGGAAGTGCCGGGAGCACAGCGCCTCAGCGTTACCCGGAAGTGCCGGGAGCACAGCGCCTCAGCGTTACCCGGAAGTGCCGGGAGCACAGCGACTCAGCGTTACCCGGAAGTGCCGGGAGCACAGCGCCTCAGCGTTACCTGGAAGTGCCGGGAGCACAGCGCCTCAGCGTTACCCGGAAGTGCCGGGAGTACAGCGCCTCAGCGTCTGTCTCAGAGGAAGGTGGTGTCGGGCGCTGGAGGGACGGACGGGGTGGGACGGGCAGTCGGGCCGCGGCACTGGAGGGACAAACGGGTGCAGAGTGGTCGAGCCACCCGGATCGCTTCCGCGAGCTACCAGTAGCTCGCGAGCGACAGGATGGCGACAACTGGTTTAAGGGGTTATATTTCTAAATTCTTTTGGGCTTGGGGATAATCCCTGAAAGGTGAATATTCCACAGTGGGTATATAATGTATTAGCCCCGTGAAGCTGTCATTAATGTCAGTCCTGAGCCATTGGATTCAGATTGATCCAATGCTCTTATAGTGTGTATGATACAGCTGAGTTGACCAACTAACAGATAAATGTGTGTTTAACAATCTAATGTCATTAAACATTTAGCGCTGTTCTTAAAGCTGAGATATTATTGATCTTACTGGATTTTTTCTGTTTTGAGTTTTTCAGTTTGATGCAATATTAATTGTGTGTTGAATTATCGGACACCCAGCGGGCAGCACTCTCTCAGTGTGAGTCTCAATAGATATGGTATGCTGGAGTTATAGTATTAAGCTTGAATTAGCTGCCGGTTTTAGTCAATGATATCTGAACTTGCCGGACATGCAGTGAGCGCTCTGTCCGTGTCCTTATCTATAGCCAATTAGACTATCAGCTTGTTGCATAAGATACCTTCTAATTTATCACACAAACTGCCTGCAGCACTTAGTGTAAGTCTGCCAGTGTGTCCCTCACGTAGTACAGATTGCCGGGGTTACACTGACAAATATCTGTCTGACAAGCATAGTAGGTTTATAAAATACTGCAGCCGGTTGCTGTATCACGGCAGCTCGGCCTGCTTGTTAAAACCGATTCAGTATGAAATCCCGGAGGTCGGGATCCCGGCGTTCAAAATCCCGACGCCGGAATCCCGACCGCCGAAATCCAGACAAGGGGGGGACGTGGATCGCCCCCCCCCTTACGGGCTCGCTGTGCTCGCCTCGCAGCGGGCCCGGTGCCTCGCTGCGCTCGGCACCAGGGCTGTCAAGAAAAATCCTGGGCCCCGGTACAACAGCGTCACGGGGCCCCCCTGGAGTGGCAAGCGACACCCACGGAGGGAGAAAGTGTTGGGATTTCGGCGGTCGGGATTCCGGCGTCGGGATACTGAACGCCGGGATCCCGACCGCCGGGATTTTAACTGCATCCCGTTAAAACTCTGTCACTCTTAATATGTGCAGGCCCGGGGCTGAACACCCACTCTGGGTGCAGTGTTCGCTCCTTCAGTAACGTGCCTGTCCTTCTCTGCTAACACAGGTTATAGTAATTTCACAGTCAACAACATCATTTCATATTACACAACAATTTAACAGTTCGAATGTGCCACCGCTAGCCGGCGTACGCTTCGCAGTGTCGCTATTATTGCCTCATTTCAATAGAGGGTCCTACTTCTCAATCAAAGAGAATAAGGAGAAAACATTTTTTTTGTCCTGTGCGATTGACACATTTGGGGCGAAATGTAATAGGGTGTGATTTTTTAGACATGTGCGATTTTTGGTCAAAAACGGCCGAAATCGCACATTTTCCGAAAATCGCACATTTAATAGGTTGAAAATCGCGGTAAAAAATCGCACTTTTTACCGCGAAATCGCACTTTTAGAAGTGCGATTTTTAGTCACATTTCAATTCGCATCCAGATGTTTTCCCATTATAAAGTATACAACTCGCAAATGTAATAGGGTGCGATTTTTGGTCAATGTTACCAAAAATCGCAAAAAAAATAGACCAGGTTCTGACAGGCGAATTTGACAGAACCATGCACAGATCATTGAGATCTGTGCATGGTTCTGTTAATAAAAATGTGTAAAAGTGTTTTTATAAAAAAAAAAACGGCGTGGGGTCCCCCCTCCTAAGCATAACCAGCCCCGGGCTCATTGAGCCGGACCTGGTTCCAAAAATACGGGGGGACAAAAAGCATAGGGGTCCCCCGTATTTCTGAAACCAGCCCCGGACTCTTGGACCGGTCCTGGTTCCAAAAATACGGGGGACAAAAAATCTGGGGGTCCCCCGTATTTTGAAACCAGCACCGGGCTGCAACAGCCCGCGGTGTCATGCCACAGCCGGGGGACACTTTTTATACAAGGTCCCCCGGCCAAAACATGAGCACCGTGGCTGGTCAGCCTTGGACGGGGTACCTGGAGGAGTGGGGACCCCCCCAATAAAGGGGTCCCCCCCCCCAGGCTTCACCCGTCCAGGGCTGAAGCCCGGGGCTGTCACCGGCGTCCGTGGCCAGTGGACGCCGGCCTGATAGGGTTAAATCCATCATACATATCATTACATTGCTTTTTACCGGCGAACTACAAGTGCCAGCAGACCTCCCCTGCATGCTGGGACTTGGAGAACCACAAGTCCCAGCATGCAGGGCATTAATGGGCCCGCTGGGACTTGTAGTCCACCTGTAAAAAGAATGTTTATAAAAAACACACACACAGAGAAGTACAAGTTTATTACACACACACACCTCAATTTTACACCAGCATACTTACCATTCCTGGATCCAGCGCTGGTCTGGCTGCTTCACAGCCGGCTCCCCCCGCACTGACAGGCAGCGGGGAGAACCGGCTTTCTCCGTTGCCTGTCACCGGCTTTCTCCGTAGCTTCTGTAGCTCTGTCCGAGTGCTACAGAGGCTGAGAGCGCGATTGGCTGAGCTACAGTATGCGTCTCCATGGAGACGCATAGCTCAGCCAATCAGGACTGAGCTATGCGTCTCCATGGAGACGCATACTGTAGCTCAGCCAATCGCGCTCTCAGCCTCTGTAGCACTCGGACAGAGCTACAGAAGCTACGGAGAAAGCCGGTGACAGGCAACGGAGAAAGCCGGTTCTCCCCGCTGCCTGTCAGTGCGGGGGGAGCCGGCTGTGAAGCAGCCAGACCAGCGCTGGATCCAGGAATGGTAAGTATGCTGGTGTAAAATTGAGGTGTGTGTGTGTAATAAACTTGTACTTCTCTGTGTGTGTGTTTTTTATAAACATTCTTTTTACAGGTGGACTACAAGTCCCAGCGGGCCCATTAATGCCCTGCATGCTGGGACTTGTGGTTCTCCAAGTCCCAGCATGCGGGGGAGGTCTGCTGGCACTTGTAGTTCGCCGGTAAAAAGCAATGTAATGATATGTATGATGGATTTAACCCTATCAGGCCGGCGTCCACTGGCCACGGACGCCGGTGACAGCCCCGGGCTTCAGCCCTGGACGGGTGAAGCCTGGGGGGGGGGGGACCCCTTTATTGGGGGGGTCCCCACTCCTCCAGGTACCCCGTCCAAGGCTGACCAGCCACGGTGCTCATGTTTTGGCCGGGGGACCTTGTATAAAAAGTGTCCCCCGGCTGTGGCATGACACCGCGGGCTGTTGGAGCCCGGTGCTGGTTTCAAAATACGGGGGACCCCCAGATTTTTTGTCCCCCGTATTTTTGGAACCAGGACCGGTCCAAGAGTCCGGGGCTGGTTTCAGAAATACGGGGGACCCCTATGCTTTTTGTCCCCCCGTATTTTTGGAACCAGGTCCGGCTCAATGAGCCCGGGGCTGGTTATGCTTAGGAGGGGGGACCCCACGCCGTTTTTTTTTTTACTTTTTTTTTTTGCACAAAATCGCATTTATAAAAATGCGCACATTTTCATGACTGAAAATGCGCACATTTTCATGACTAAAAATCGCGGCAAATCGTGGCAAATCGCATTTTTTCCCGCTAATTCGCATCTCATTACATATGCGAATTCGCGGCAAAAAATGCGATTTTTAAAGGTGCGATTTGGTGCGATTTTTTTTTAGTCTAAAAATCGCACCCTATTACATTTCGCCCTTGTTGTCTCCTAACACACCGACCAATCATCCGAGGTGCAGGGAAGAGGAGGCGGAGCAGAAGCAGCTGGGTACGGGAAGAGGAGGCGGAGCAGCAGCAGCCGGGTACGGGAAGAGGAGGCGGAGTAGCAGCAGCTGGGTACAGGAAGAGGAGGCGGAGCAGCAGCAGCTGGGTACAGGAAGAGGAGGCGGAGCAGCAGCAGCTGGGTACAGGAAGAGGAGGCGGAGCAGCAGCAGCCGGGTATGGGAAGAGGAGGCGGAGCAGAAGCAGCTGGGTACGGGAAGAGGAGGCGGAGCAGCAGCAGCCGGGTACGGGAAGAGGAGGCGGAGCAGCAGCAGCTGGGTACAGGAAGAGGAGGCGGAGCAGCAGCAGCTGAGTACAGGAAGAGGAGGCGGAGCAGCAGCAGCTGGGTACAGGAAGAGGAGGCGGAGCAGCAGCAGCTGGGTACAGGAAGAGGAGGCGGAGCAGAAGCAGCTGGGTACGGGAAGAGGAGGCGGAGCAGCAGCAGCTGGGTACAGGAAGAGGAGGCGGAGCAGCAGCAGCCGGGTACGGGAGGAGGGGGAGCCGCTGCATATGCAGTAATTATCTATGTGGTGGACTGGGGCTGCAGTGTGAGGAATGTGTCCCAGGAGTGGTCCCTGCTTTATAACACACCGACCAATCATCCGAGGTGCAGGGAAGAGGAGGCGGAGCAGCAGCAGCTGGGTACAGGAAGAGGAGGCGGAGCAGCAGCAGCCGGGTACAGGAAGAGGAGGCGGAGCAGCAGCAGCTGGGTACGGGAGGAGGGGGAGCCGCTGCATATGCAGTAATTATCTATGTGGTGGACTGGGGCTGCAGTGTGAGGAATGTGTCCCAGGAACGGTCCCTGCTTTATAACACACCGACCAATCATCCGAGGTGCAGGGAAGAGGAGGCGGAGCAGCAGCAGCTGGGTACAGGAAGAGGAGGCGGAGCAGCAGCAGCCGGGTACAGGAAGAGGAGGCGGAGCAGCAGCAGCCGGATACAGGAAGAGGAGGCGGAGCAGCAGCAGCTGGGTACAGGAAGAGGAGGCGGAGCAGCAGCAGCCGGGTATGGGAAGAGGAGGCGAAGCAGCAGCAGCTGGGTACAGGAAGAGGAGGCGGAGCAGCAGCAACCGGGTATGGGAAGAGGAGGCGGAGCAGCAGCAGCTGGGTACAGGAAGAGGAGGCGGAGCAGCAGCAGCCGGGTATGGGAAGAGGAGGCGGAGCAGCAGCAGCTGGGTACAGGAAGAGGAGGCGGAGCAGCAGCAGCCGGGTACGGGAGGAGGGGGAGCCGCTGCATATGCAGTAATTATCTATGTGGTGGACTGGGGCTGCAGTGTGAGGAATGTGTCCCAGGAGCGGTCCCTGCTTTAGAACACACCGACCAATCATCCGAGGCGTAGGGTAATACTATGCTAGGAGTTCTATTACAGATGGAATGTTGGCCATAGCACCCAATCAGATTCTACTTCTGATCTATTTAGCACCTTCTCGGAGATAATCGATAGAATTAGAATGAATTGGTTGCTATGGGAAACATCCCATCTTCAATAGAATGCCCATCTTAGTAAATTTATTATCCAGACGTCCTGCCTAGTGGCAGGGCAGCCGAGAGGGGGGGGGAGTGGGTACTAATTACCGGGGCCCTGCATTCCTCTCGGCTGCCCTGCCTAGTGGCCAGTGTGCACCAAGGAGCTCGGACTACTGGGAAAGGGCCCAAACCAGGACATACCTGGGGCCAGTGGCGCTGTATTGCGGTCCGGGTACAACTCCACCAATGACTTTGTCATTATTACTCTGCGGATTATAATTTATGAATAAGGAGAATCCCAGAATTCCCGGAAAATGACATTATATATAAATCTAATGCATGTAATAATGTTTATTAGTCCCATATATACACAGTATTAGTATAATATAGAGCAGTGATTTTCAACCTTTTTACCTTGCGGCACACTAAATAAGACTTTAAAATTGCCAAGGCACACCATGAGATCCCCACAGGGCAAAACACATTGGCCACCACAGGAAAAAAACAAACCTATTGGCCCCCACAGTAAAAACAATCACACTGGTCCCCACAGGTAACAAAAATAAAATACACTTTACATGAAAAGAAGAGACCAGTAAATAACATTTGAACTGGTGGTGGCTGTAAACAGGTTTAGGCTTCTCTAGATGTGGGGGCACACTTGAGAACAACTAAAGGCACACTGGTTGAAAAACACTGATATAGAGTACTGTATAGAGAGGACTCTCCCGTTCCCATCCAGAAGGTGGCGCTGTTACTACTGGCCTGGGTACATACAGTATAATACTTGATCTCTTCATATGAATAACGTCCATAGAGAGAAACCGTGCTGCCTGCAATAAGGTGACCGCTTTCCCAGCATTGGGAATACATGTAAGCATACTGAGGTCTGTGTGCTGGTATGAGAGATGCCTGTATGGTTGTACTGTTACTCTGTCGGTGGGTGACGTAGAAGATTTATTCCTTAGACCAATCCAGAGACGCCACATTCCTGTCTGGGATCTCTGACGCACAATAATCCCAGGAAGGGGTCCATACAATGGTGCAAGGCGTTGTGCAGTGTGGTCTTCCTGGCAGGAGCGGTCCTCACTGGCATTGTCCATCCCACGCCCTCTGTCACTGGCATTTAGCAGCAGATGAAGTCTCTGGATGATGAGGTGGCTGAGGAATGTTATTTGGTCCTTCACCTTCCTCTTCAGATTCAGCTAGAACCCTGTCACATCCATTTCATGAGGGCACAGGGGAAACCGGCCTCAGTGACTGGCACCTCTTCTTCCTCATGATGATGACCACCGCCAAGACGATGACCGCCAGACAGAGGAACATAGAGACCTTTCCAACTGGAGAGCGCACAGGACACGGGATGTCAGTCACACGCCAGAGGGCGCACAGGATACGGTCTGTCAGTCACACGTCAGAGAGCGCACAGGACACTGTCTGTCAGAGAGCGCACAGGATACGGTCTGTCAGTCACACGCCAGAGAGCGCACAGGACACTGTCTGTCAGTCACACGCCAGAGGGCGCACAGGACACGGTCTGTCAGTCACACGTCAGAGAGCGCACAGGATACGGTCTGTTAGTCACACGCCAGAGGGCGCACAGGACACGGTCTGTCAGTCACACGCCAGAGAGAGCACAGGACACGTTCTGTCAGTCACACGCCAGAGGGCGCACAGGACACGGTCTGTCAGTCACATGCCAGAGGGCGCACAAGATACGGTCTGTCAGTCACATGCCAGAGGGCGCACAAGATACGGTCTGTCAGTCACACGCCAGAGAGAGCACAGGACACGTTCTGTCAGTCACACGCCAGAGAGCGCACAGGACACGGTCTGTCAGTCACATGCCAGAGGGCGCACAAGATACGGTCTGTCAGTCACACGCCAGAGAGAGCACAGGACACGTTCTGTCAGTCACACGCCAGAGAGCGCACAGGACACGGTCTGTCAGTCACATGCCAGAGGGCGCACAGGACACGGTCTGTCAGTCACATGCCAGACGGCGCACAAGATACGGTCTGTCAGTCACACGCCAGAGAGAGCACAGGACACGTTCTGTCAGTCACACGCCAGAGAGCGCACAGGACACGGTCTGTCAGTCACATGCCAGAGGGCGCACAGGACACGGTCTGTCAGTCACACGCCAGAAGGCGCACAAGATACGGTCTGTCAGTCACACGCCAGAGAGAGCACAGGACACGTTCTGTCAGTCACACGCCAGAGGGCGAACAGGACACGGTCTGCCAGTCACACGCCAGAGGGCGCACAGGACACGGTCTGTCAGTCACACGCCAGAGGGCGCACAGGACACGGTCTGTCAGTCACACGCCAGAGGGCGCACAGGACACGGTCTGTCAGTCACACGCCAGAGGGCGCACAGGACACGGTCTGTCAGTCACATGCCAGAGGGCGCACAGGACACGTTCTGTCAGTCACACGCCAGAGGGCGAACAGGACACGGTCTGCCAGTCACACGCCAGAGGGCGCACAGGACACGGTCTGTCAGTCACACGCCAGAGGGCGCACAGGACACGGTCTGTCAGTCACACGCCAGAGAGTGCACAGGACACGGTCTGTCAGTCACACGCCAGAGAGCGCACAGGACACGGTCTGTCAGTCACACGCCAGAGGGCGCACAGGACACGTTCTGTCAGTCACACGCCAGAGGGCGCACAGGACACGGTCTGTCAGTCACCCGCCAGAGAGCGCACAGGACACGTTCTGTCAGTCACACGCCAGAGAGCGCACAGGACACTGTCTGTCAGTCACACGCCAAAGAGCGCACAGGACACAGTCTGTCAGTCACACGCCAGAGGGCGCACAGGACACGGTCTGTCAGTCACACGCCAGAGGGCGCACAGGACACGGTCTGTCAGTCACACGCCAGAGGGCGCACAGGACACGGTCTGTCAGTCACAAGCCAGAGAGCGCACAGGACACGGTCTGTCAGTCACACGCCAGAGGGCGCACAGGACACGTTCTGTCAGTCACACGCCAGAGGGCGCACAGGACACGGTCTGTCAGTCACACGCCAGAGAGCGCACAGGACACGTTCTGTCAGTCACACGCCAGAGAGCGCACAGGACACTGTCTGTCAGTCACACGCCAGAGAGCGCACAGGACACAGTCTTTCAGTCACACGCCAGAGGGCGCACAGGACACGGTCTGTCAGTCACACGCCAGAGAGCGCACAGGACACAGTCTGTCAGTCACACGCCAGAGGGCGCACAGGACACGGTCTGTCAGTCACACGCCAGAGAGCGCACAGGACACTGTCTGTCAGTCACACGCCAGAGAGCGCACAGGACACGTTCTGTCAGTCACACGCCAGAGGGCGCACAGGACACTGTCTGTCAGTCACACGCCAGAGAGCGCACAGGACACGTTCTGTCAGTCACACGCCAGAGGGCGCACAGGACACGGTCTGTCAGTCACACGCCAGAGAGCGCACAGGACACGGTCTGTCAGTCACACGCCAGAGGGCGCACAGGATACGGTCTGTCAGTCACATGTCAGAGAGCGCACAGGACACGGTATGTCAGTCACACGCCAGAGAGCGCACAGGACACTGTCTGTCAGTCACACGCCAGAGGGCGCACAGGACACGGTATGTCAGTCACACATCAGAGAGCGCACAGGACACGGTCTGTCAGTCACACGCCAGAGGGCGCACAGGACACGGTCTGTCAGTCACACGCCAGAGAGCGCACAGGACACGGTCTGTCAGTCACACGCCAGAGAGCGCACAGGACACGGTCTGTCAGTCACACGCCAGAGAGCGCACAGGACACAGTCTGTCAGTCACACGCCAGAGGGCGCACAGGACACGGTCTGTCAGTCACACGCCAGAGGGCGCACAGGACACGGTCTGTCAGTCACACGCCAGAGGGCGCACAGGACACTGTCTGTCAGTCACACGCCAGAGGGCGCACAGGACACGGTCTGTCAGTCACACGCCAGAGAGCGCACAGGACACTGTCTGTCAGTCACATGCCAGAGGGCGCACAGGACACTGTCTGTCAGTCACACGCCAGAGAGCGCACAGGACACGGTCTGTCAGTCACACGCCAGAGAGCGCACAGGACACAGTCTGTCAGTCACACGCCAGAGAGCGCACAGGACACAGTCTGTCAGTCACACGCCAGAGGGCGCACAGGACACGGTCTGTCAGTCACACGCCAGAGAGCGCACAGGACACAGTCTGTCAGTCACACGCCAGAGGGCGCACAGGACACGGTCTGTCAGTCACACGCCAGAGGGCGCACAGGACACTGTCTGTCAGTCACACGCCAGAGAGAGCACAGGACACTGTCTGTCAGTCACACGCCAGAGAGCGCACAGGACACGTTCTGTCAGTCACACGCCAGAGAGCGCACAGGACACTGTCTGTCAGTCACACGCCAGAGAGCGCACAGGACACGGTCTGTCAGTCACACGCCAGAGGGCGCACAGGACACTGTCTGTCAGTCACACGCCAGAGAGAGCACAGGACACGGTCTGTCAGTCACACGCCAGAGAGCGCACAGGACACGGTCTGTCAGTCACACGCCAGAGTGCGCACAGGACACTGTCTGTCAGTCACATGCCAGAGGGCGCACAGGACACGGTCTGTCAGTCACACGCCAGAGAGCGCATAGGACACTGTCTGTCAGTCCACACGCCAGAGGGCGCACAGGACACGGTCTGTCAGTCACACGCCGGAGAGCGCACAGGACACTGTCTGTCAGTCACACGCCAGAGGGCGCACAGGACACTGTCTGTCAGTCACACGCCCGAGAGCGCACAGGACACGTTCTATCAGTCACACGCCAGAGGGCGCACAGGACACGGTCTGTCAGTCACATGCCAGAGGGCGCACAGGACACGGTCTGTCAGTCACACGCCAGAGAGCGCATAGGACACTGTCTGTCAGTCACACGCCAGAGGGCGCACAGGACACGGTCTGTCAGTCACACGCCAGAGAGCGCACAGGACACTGTCTGTCAGTCACACGCCAGAGAGCGCACAGGACACGTTCTGTCAGTCACACGCCAGAGAGCGCACAGGACACTGTCTGTTAGTCACACGCCAGAGAGCGCACAGGACACGTTCTGTCAGGCACACGCCAGAGGGCGCACAGGACACGGTCTGTCAGTCACACGCCAGAGAGCGCACAGGACACGGTCTGTCAGTCACACGCCAGAGGGCGCACAGGACACTGTCTGTCAGTCACACGGCAGAAGGCGCACAGGACACTGTCTGTCAGTCACACGCCAGAGAGAGCACAGGACACGGTCTGTCAGTCACACGCCAGAGAGCGCACAGGACACTGTCTGTCAGTCACACGCCAGAGAGCGCACAGGACACTGTCTGTCAGTCACACGCCAGAGAGCGCACAGGACACGTTCTGTCAGTCACACACCAGAGGGCGCACAGGACACGGTCTGTCAGTCACACGCCAGAGAGCGCACAGGACACGGTCTGTCATTCACACGCCAGAGGGCGCACAGGACACTGTCTGTCAGTCACACGCCAGAGAGAGCACAGGACACGGTCTGTCAGTCACACGCCAGAGAGCGCACAGGACACGGTCTGTCAGTCACACGCCAGAGAGCGCACAGGACACTGTCTGTCAGTCACATGCCAGAGAGCGCACAGGACACTGTCTGTCAGTCACACGCCAGAGAGCGCACAGGACACTGTCTGGCAGTTACACGCCAGAGAGCGCACAGGATGTGGTCTGTCAGTCACACGCCAGAGAGCGCACAGGATACGGTCTGTCAGTCACACGCCAGAGAGCGCACAGGACACTGTCTGTCAGTCACACGCCAGAGAGAGCACAGGACACGGTCTGTCAGTCACACGCCAGAGAGCGCACAGGACACGGTCTGTCAGTCACACGCCAGAGAGCGCACAGGACACTGTCTGTCAGTCACACGCCAGAGAGAGCACAGGACACGGTCTGTCAGTCACACGCCAGAGAGCGCACAGGACACGGTCTGTCAGTCACACGCCAGAGGGCGCACAGGACACTGTCTGTCAGTCACATGCCAGAGAGAGCACAGGACACGGTCTGTCAGTCACACGCCAGAGAGCGCACAGGACACGGTCTGTCAGTCACACGCCAGAGAGCGCACAGGACACTGTCTGTCAGTCACACGCCAGAGAGCGCACAGGACACTGTCTGTCAGTCACACGCCAGAGAGCGCACAGGACACTGTCTGGCAGTTACACGCAAGAGAGCGCACAGGATGTGGTCTGTCAGTCACACGTCAGAGAGCACACAGGATAAGGTCTGTCAGTCACACGCCAGAGAGCGCACAGGATACGGTCTGTCAGTCACACGCCAGAGAGCGCACAGGATACGGTCTGTCAGTCACACACCAGAGGGCGCACAGGACACTGTCTGTCAGTCACACGCCAGAGAGAGCACAGGACACGGTCTGTCAGTCACACGCCAGAGGGCGCACAGGACACTGTCTGTCAGTCACACGCCAGAGAGAGCACAGGACACGGTCTGTCAGTCACACGCCAGAGGGCGCACAGGATACGGTCTGTCAGTCACACGCCAGAGGGCGCACAGGACACTGTCTGTCAGTCACACGCCAGAGAGAGCACAGGACACGGTCTGTCAGTCACACGCCAGAGGGCGCACAGGACACTGTCTGTCAGTCACACGCCAGAGAGCGCACAGGACACGGTCTGTCAGTCACATGCCAGAGGGCGCACAGGACACGGTCTGTCAGTCACACGCCAGAGAGCGCACAGGACACGGTCTGTCAGTCACACGCCAGAGGGCACACAGGATACGGTCTGTCAGTCACACGCCAGAGAGCGCACAGGATGTGGTCAGTCAGTAACACAGTAACATGCTGGAGAGTGCACAGGATACGGTCTATCAGTCACACGCCAGAGAGCGCACAGGACATGGTCTGTCAGTCACACGCCAGAGAGCGCACAGGACACGGTCTGTCAGTCACACGTCAGAGAGCGCACAGGATATGGTATGTCAGTCACACGCCAGAGAGCGCACAGGACACAGTCTGTCAGTCACACGCCAGAGAGCGCACAGGACACGGTCTGTCAGTCACATGCCAGAGAGCGCATAGGACACTGTCTGTCAGTCACACGCCAGAGAGCGCACAGGACACTGTCTGTCAGTCACACGCCAGAGAGTGCACAGGACACGTTCTGTCAGTCACACGCCAGAGGGTGCACAGGACACGGTCTGTCAGTCACACGCCAGAGAGCGCACAGGACACGTTCTGTCAGTCACACGCCAGAGGGTGCACAGGACACGGTCTGTCAGTCACACGCCAGAGAGCGCACAGGACACAGTCTGTCAGTCACACGCCAGAGAGCGCACAGGACACTGTCTGTCAGTCACACGCCAGAGAGCGCACAGGACACGTTCTGTCAGTCACACGCCAGAGAGCGCACAGGACACTGTCTGTCAGTCACACGCCAGAGAGCGCACAGGACACGGTCTGTCAGTCACACGCCAGAGGGCGCACAGGACACGGTCTGTCAGTCACACGCCAGAGAGCGCACAGGACACGGTCTGTCAGTCACACGCCAGAGGGTGCACAGGACACTGTCTGTCAGTCACACGCCAGAGAGAGCACAGGACACAGTCTGTCAGTCACACGCCAGAGAGCGCACAGGACACTGTCTGTCAGTCACACGCCAGAGAGCGCACAGGACACTGTCTTTCAGTCACACGCCAGAGAGCGCACAGGACACGTTCTGTCAGTCACACGCCAGAGGGCGCACAGGACACGGTCTGTCAGTCACACGCCAGAGAGCGCACAGGACACGGTCTGTCAGTCACACGCCAGAGGGCGCACAGGACACTGTCTGTCTGTCACACGCCAGAGAGCGCACAGGACACGGTCTGTCAGTCACACGCCAGAGAGCGCACAGGACATGGTCTGTCAGTCACACGCCAGAGAGCGCACAGGACACTGTCTGTCAGA